>NW_027490145.1:491412-791412 GCF_050948175.1 Xylocopa sonorina | reverse complement strand
TATCGCGATTTAAGAAGCTTTAGAACACTATTGCTTCGATACGTAGACATCAGCAAACGCGCTTTCCTTGCAAGGAAGTGTCGCGTTTACATTCATTTGAATCGTAGACGAGGAATGCATAACACTTCGCAATGAATATTATATCTTACCATGAAACATAGAAATGAGATGCGATATCGCGTTTTAAGAAGCATTAGAACTCTATTGCTACGATAGGTAGACATCTGCAAACGCTATTTCCTTGCAAGGAAGTGTCGTATTTACATTGATTTGAAGTGTAGACGAGGAATACATAACACTTCGCAAATCATATTATATCTTACCATGAATCATAGAAATGAGATGCGATATCGCGTTTAAAGTATCATAAGAACTCTATTGTTACGATACGTAGACATCTGCAAACGCTATTTCCTTGGAAGGAAGTGCCGCATTTACGTTCATTTGAATCGTAGACGAGGAATGCTTAACACTTCGCAAATCATATTATATCTTACCATGAAACATAGAAATGAGATCCGATATCGCGTTTTGAGAAGCATTTGAACTCTATTGCTTCGATACGTAGACATCTGCAAACGCTATTTCCTTGCAAGGAAGTGTCGCATTTACATTCATTTGAAGTGTAGACGAGGAATACATAACACTTCGCAAATCATATTATATCTTACCATGAAACATAGAAAGGAGATGCGATATCGCGTTTTAAGAAGCATTAGAACTCTATTGCTACGATACGTAGACATCTGCAAACGCTATTTCCTAGCGAGCGAGTGTCGCATTTACATTCATTTGAAGTGTAGACGAGGAATACATAACATCTCGCAAATCATATTACATCTTACCATGAAACATAGAAATGAGATGCGATATTGCGTTTTAAGAAGCATTAGAACTCTATTGCTACGATACGTAAACATCTGCAAACGCTATTTCCATGCAAGGAAGTGTCGCATTTACATTCATTTGATGTGTAGACGAGGAATACATAACACTTCGCAAATCATATTATACCTTACCATGAAACATAGAAATGAGATGCGAAATCGCGTTTTAAGAATTATAAGAGCTCTATTGCTACGATACGTAGACATCTGCAAACGCTATTTCCTTGCAAGGAAGTGTCGCATTTACATACATTTGAGGTGTAGACGAGGAATACATAACACTTCGCAAATCATATTATATCTTACCATGAAACATAGAAATGAGATGCGATATCGCATTTTAAGAAGCATTTGAACTCTATTGCTACGATAAGTAGACATCTGCAATCGCTGTTTCCTTGCAAGGAAGTGTCGCATTTACTTTCATTCGAATCGTAGACGAGGAATGCATAACACTTCGCAATGTATATTATATCTTATCATGAAACATAGATATGAGATGCAGTATCTCGTTTTAAGAAGCATTTGAACTCTATTGCTTCGATACGTAGACATCTGCAAACGCAATTTCCTTACAAGGAAGTGTCGCATTTACATTAATATGAAGTGTAGACGAGGAATACATAACATCTCGCAAATCATATTACATCTTACCATGAAACACAGAAATGAGATGCGATATCGCGTTTTAAGAAGCATTAAAACTCTATTGCTTCGATACGTAGACATCTGCAAACGCTATTTCCTTGCAAGGAAGTGTCGCATTTACATTCATTTGAGGTGTAGACGAGGAATGTATAACACTTCGCAAATCATATTATATCTTACCATGAAACATAGAAATGAGATGCGATATCGCGATTTAAGAAGCTTTAGAACACTATTGCTTCGATACGTAGACATCTGCAAACGCTATTTCCTAGCAAGGAAGTGTCGCATTTACATTCATTTGAAGTGTAGACGAGGAATACATGATACTTAGCAAATCATATTATATCTTACCATGAAACATAGAAATGAGATGCGATATCGCGTTTTAAGAAGCATTAGAACACTATTGCTTCGATACGTAGACTTCTGCAAACGCTATTTCCTTGCAAGGATGTGTCGCATTTATATTCATTTGAAGTGTAGACGAGGAATACATAACACTTCGCAAATCATATTATATCTTACCATGAAACATAGAAATGGGATGCGATATCGCGTTCTAAGAAGCATCAGAAATCCATTGCTAAGATACGTAGACATCTGAAGACGATATTTCCTTGCAAGGAAGTGTCGCATTTACATTCATTTGAATCGTAGACGAGGAATGCATAACACTTCGCAATGAATATTATATCTTATCATGAAACATAGATATTAGATGCAATATCTCGTTTTAAGTAGCATTGGAACGCTATTGCTACGATACCCAGACATCTGCAGACCCTATTTCCTAACAAGGAAGTGTCGCATTTACATTCATTTGAAGTGTAAACGAGGAATACATGACACTTCGCAAATCATATTATATCTTACCATGAAACATAGAAATGAGATGCGATATCGCGTTTCAAGAATCATAAGAACTCTATTGTTACGATACGTAGATATCTGCAAACGCTATTTCCTTGCAAGGAAGTGTCGCATTTACTTTCATTTGAATCGTAGACGAGGAATGCATAACACTTCGCAATGAATATTATATCTTATCATGAAACATACATATGAGATGCAGTATCTCGTTTTAAGAAGCATTTGAACTCTATTGCCTCGATACGTAGACATCTGCAAACGCAATTTCCTTACAAGGAAGTGTCGCATTTACATTAATTTGAAGTGTAGACGAGGAATACATAACACTTCGCAAATCATATTACATCTTACCATGAAACATAGAAATGAGATGCGATATCGCGTTTTAAGAAGCATTAAAACTCTATTGCTTCGATACGTAGACATCTGCAAACGCTATTTCCTTGCAAGGAAGTGTCGCATTTACGTTCATTTGAATCGTAGACGAGGAATGCATAACACTTCGCAAATCATAATGCATCTTACCATGAATCGTAGAAATGAGATGCGATATCGCGTTTTAAGAAGCATTAGAACTCTATTGCTACGATACCCAGACATCTGCAAACGCTATTTCCTTGCAAGGAAGTGTCGCATTTACATTCATTTGATGTGTAGACGAGGAATACATAACACTTCGCAAATCATATTATACCTTACCATGAAACATAGAAATGAGATGCGAAATCGCGTTTTAGGAATTATAAGAGCTCTATTGCTACGATACGTAGACATCTGCAAACGCTATTTCCTTGCAAGGAAGTGTCGCATTTACATTCATTTGAGGTGTAGACGAGGAATACATAACACTTCGCAAATCATATTATATCTTACCATGAAACATAGAAATGAGATGCGATATCGCATTTTAAGAAGCATTTGAACTCTATTGCTACGATACGTAGACATCTGCAATCGCTGTTTCCTTGCAAGGAAGTGTCGCATTTACTTTCATTTGAATCGTAGACGAGGAATGCATAACACTTCGCAATGAATATTATATCTTACCATGATACATAGAAATGAGATGCGATATCGCGTTTTAAGAAGCATTTGAACTCTATTGCTACGATAAGTAGACATCTGCAATCGCTGTTTCCTTGCAAGGAAGTGTCGCATTTACTTTCATTCGAATCGTAGACGAGGAATGCATAACACTTCGCAATGTATATTATATCTTATCATGAAACATAGATATGAGATGCAGTATCTCGTTTTAAGAAGCATTTGAACTCTATTGCTTCGATACGTAGACATCTGCAAACGCAATTTCCTTACAAGGAAGTGTCGCATTTACATTAATATGAAGTGTAGACGAGGAATACATAACATCTCGCAAATCATATTACATCTTACCATGAAACACAGAAATGAGATGCGATATCGCGTTTTAAGAAGCATTAAAACTCTATTGCTTCGATACGTAGACATCTGCAAACGCTATTTCCTTGCAAGGAAGTGTCGCATTTACATTCATTTGAGGTGTAGACGAGGAATGTATAACACTTCGCAAATCATATTATATCTTACCATGAAACATAGAAATGAGATGCGATATCGCGATTTAAGAAGCTTTAGAACACTATTGCTTCGATACGTAGACATCTGCAAACGCTATTTCCTAGCAAGGAAGTGTCGCATTTACATTCATTTGAAGTGTAGACGAGGAATACATGATACTTAGCAAATCATATTATATCTTACCATGAAACATAGAAATGAGATGCGATATCGCGTTTTAAGAAGCATTAGAACACTATTGCTTCGATACGTAGACTTCTGCAAACGCTATTTCCTTGCAAGGATGTGTCGCATTTATATTCATTTGAAGTGTAGACGAGGAATACATAACACTTCGCAAATCATATTATATCTTACCATGAAACATAGAAATGGGATGCGATATCGCGTTCTAAGAAGCATCAGAAATCCATTGCTAAGATACGTAGACATCTGAAGACGATATTTCCTTGCAAGGAAGTGTCGCATTTACATTCATTTGAATCGTAGACGAGGAATGCATAACACTTCGCAATGAATATTATATCTTATCATGAAACATAGATATTAGATGCAATATCTCGTTTTAAGTAGCATTGGAACGCTATTGCTACGATACCCAGACATCTGCAGACGCTATTTCCTAACAAGGAAGTGTCGCATTTACATTCATTTGAAGTGTAAACGAGGAATACATGACACTTCGCAAATCATATTATATCTTACCATGAAACATAGAAATGAGATGCGATATCGCGTTTCAAGAATCATAAGAACTCTATTGTTACGATACGTAGATATCTGCAAACGCTATTTCCTTGCAAGGAAGTGTCGCATTTACTTTCATTTGAATCGTAGACGAGGAATGCATAACACTTCGCAATGAATATTATATCTTATCATGAAACATACATATGAGATGCAGTATCTCGTTTTAAGAAGCATTTGAACTCTATTGCCTCGATACGTAGACATCTGCAAACGCAATTTCCTTACAAGGAAGTGTCGCATTTACATTAATTTGAAGTGTAGACGAGGAATACATAACACTTCGCAAATCATATTACATCTTACCATGAAACATAGAAATGAGATGCGATATCGCGTTTTAAGAAGCATTAAAACTCTATTGCTTCGATACGTAGACATCTGCAAACGCTATTTCCTTGCAAGGAAGTGTCGCATTTACGTTCATTTGAATCGTAGACGAGGAATGCATAACACTTCGCAAATCATAATGCATCTTACCATGAATCGTAGAAATGAGATGCGATATCGCGTTTTAAGAAGCATTAGAACTCTATTGCTACGATACCCAGACATCTGCAGACGCTATTTCCTAACAAGGAAGTGTCGCATTTACATTCATTTGATGTGTAGACGAGGAACACATGACACTTAGCAAATCATCTTATATCTTACCATGAAACATAGAAATGAGATGCGATATCGCGTTTTAAGAAGCATTAGAACTCTATTGCTACGACACGTAGACACCTGCAAACGCTATTTCCTAGCGAGCGAGTGTCGCATTTACATTCATTTGAAGTGTAGACGAAGAATACATAACACTTCGCAAATCATATTATATCTTACCATGAAACATAGAAATGAGATGCGATATCGCGTTTTAAAGAGCATTAGAACTCTATTGCTACGATACGTAGACATCTGCAAACGCTATTTCCTTGCAAGGAAGTGTCGCATTTAAATTCATTTGAAGTGTAGACGGGGAATACGTGATACTTCGCAAATCATATTATATCTTACCATGAAACATAGAAATGAGATGCGATATCGCGTTTTAAGAAGCATTAGAACACTATTGCTTCGATACGTAGACATCTGCAAACGCTATTTCCTTGCAAGGATGTGTCGCATTTACATTCATTTGAAGTGTAGACGAGGAATACATGACACTTCGCAAATCATATTATATCTTACCATGAAACATAGAAATGAGATGCGATATCGCGTTCTAAGAAGCATTAGAAATCCATTGCTACGATACGTAGACATCTGCAAACGCTATTTCCTTGCAAGGAAGTGTCGCATTTACTTTCATTTGAATCGTAGACGAGGAATGCATAACACTTCGCAATGTATATTATATCTTATCATGAAACATAGATATGAGATGCAATATCTCGTTTTAAGAAGCATTTGAACTCTATTGCTTCGATACGTAGACATCTGCAAACGCTATTTCCCTGCAAGGAAGTGTCGCATTTACATTCATTTGTGGTGTAGACGAGGAATACATAACACTTCGCAAATCATATTATATCTTACCATGAAACATAGAAATGAAATGCGATATCGCGTTTTAAGAATCATATGAACTCTATTGCTACGATACGTAGACATCTGTAAACGCTATTTCCTTGCAAGGAAGTGTCGCATTTACTTTCATTTGAATCGTGGACGAGGAATGCACAACACGTCGCAATGAATATTATATCTTATCATGAAACATAGATATGATATGCAGTATCTCGTTTTAAGAAGCATTTGAACTCTATTGCTTCGATACGTAGACATCTGCAAACGCTATTTCCCTGCAAGGAAGTGTCGCATTTACATTCATTTGAGGTGTAGACGAGGAATACATAACACTTCGCAAATCATATTATATCTTACCATGAAACATAGAAATGAGATGCGATGTCGCCGTTTTAAGAAGCATTAGAAATCTATTGCTACGATACGTAGACATCTGCAAACGCTATTTCCTAGCGAGGAGGTATCGCATTCACATTCATTTGAAGTGCAGACGAGGTATACATATCACTTCGCAAATCATGTTATATCTTACCATGAAACATAGAAATGAGATGCGATATCGCGTTTTAAGAAGCATTTGAACTCTATTGCTTCGATACGTAGACATCTGCAAACGCTATTTCCTTGCAAGGAAATGTCGCATTTACATTCATTTGAAGTGCAGACGAGGAATACATAACACTTCGCAAATCATATTATATCTTGCCATGAAACATAGAAATGAGATGCGATATCGCCGTTTTAAGAAGCATTAGAAATCTATTGTTACGATACGTAGACATCTGCAAACGCTATTTCCTTGCAAGGAAGTGTCGCATTTACATTCATTTGATGTGTAGACGGGGAATACGTGATACTTCGCAAATCATATTATATCTTACCATGAAACATAGAAATGAGATGCGATATCGCGATTTAAGAAGCTTTAGAACACTATTGCTTCGATACGTAGACATCAGCAAACGCGCTTTCCTTGCAAGGAAGTGTCGCGTTTACATTCATTTGAATCGTAGACGAGGAATGCATAACACTTCGCAATGAATATTATATCTTACCATGAAACATAGAAATGAGATGCGATATCGCGTTTTAAGAAGCATTAGAACTCTATTGCTACGATAGGTAGACATCTGCAAACGCTATTTCCTTGCAAGGAAGTGTCGTATTTACATTGATTTGAAGTGTAGACGAGGAATACATAACACTTCGCAAATCATATTATATCTTACCATGAATCATAGAAATGAGATGCGATATCGCGTTTAAAGTATCATAAGAACTCTATTGTTACGATACGTAGACATCTGCAAACGCTATTTCCTTGGAAGGAAGTGCCGCATTTACGTTCATTTGAATCGTAGACGAGGAATGCTTAACACTTCGCAAATCATATTATATCTTACCATGAAACATAGAAATGAGATCCGATATCGCGTTTTGAGAAGCATTTGAACTCTATTGCTTCGATACGTAGACATCTGCAAACGCTATTTCCTTGCAAGGAAGTGTCGCATTTACATTCATTTGAAGTGTAGACGAGGAATACATAACACTTCGCAAATCATATTATATCTTACCATGAAACATAGAAAGGAGATGCGATATCGCGTTTTAAGAAGCATTAGAACTCTATTGCTACGATACGTAGACATCTGCAAACGCTATTTCCTAGCGAGCGAGTGTCGCATTTACATTCATTTGAAGTGTAGACGAGGAATACATAACATCTCGCAAATCATATTACATCTTACCATGAAACATAGAAATGAGATGCGATATTGCGTTTTAAGAAGCATTAGAACTCTATTGCTACGATACGTAAACATCTGCAAACGCTATTTCCATGCAAGGAAGTGTCGCATTTACATTCATTTGATGTGTAGACGAGGAATACATAACACTTCGCAAATCATATTATACCTTACCATGAAACATAGGAATGAGATGCGAAATCGCGTTTTAAGAATTATAAGAGCTCTATTGCTACGATACGTAGACATCTGCAAACGCTATTTCCTTGCAAGGAAGTGTCGCATTTACATACATTTGAGGTGTAGACGAGGAATACATAACACTTCGCAAATCATATTATATCTTACCATGAAACATAGAAATGAGATGCGATATCGCATTTTAAGAAGCATTTGAACTCTATTGCTACGATAAGTAGACATCTGCAATCGCTGTTTCCTTACAAGGAAGTGTCGCATTTACATTAATATGAAGTGTAGACGAGGAATACATAACATCTCGCAAATCATATTACATCTTACCATGAAACACAGAAATGAGATGCGATATCGCGTTTTAAGAAGCATTAAAACTCTATTGCTTCGATACGTAGACATCTGCAAACGCTATTTCCTTGCAAGGAAGTGTCGCATTTACATTCATTTGAGGTGTAGACGAGGAATGTATAACACTTCGCAAATCATATTATATCTTACCATGAAACATAGAAATGAGATGCGATATCGCGATTTAAGAAGCTTTAGAACACTATTGCTTCGATACGTAGACATCTGCAAACGCTATTTCCTAGCAAGGAAGTGTCGCATTTACATTCATTTGAAGTGTAGACGAGGAATACATGATACTTAGCAAATCATATTATATCTTACCATGAAACATAGAAATGAGATGCGATATCGCGTTTTAAGAAGCATTAGAACACTATTGCTTCGATACGTAGACTTCTGCAAACGCTATTTCCTTGCAAGGATGTGTCGCATTTATATTCATTTGAAGTGTAGACGAGGAATACATAACACTTCGCAAATCATATTATATCTTACCATGAAACATAGAAATGGGATGCGATATCGCGTTCTAAGAAGCATCAGAAATCCATTGCTAAGATACGTAGACATCTGAAGACGCTATTTCCTTGCAAGGAAGTGTCGCATTTACATTCATTTGAATCGTAGACGAGGAATGCATAACACTTCGCAATGAATATTATATCTTATCATGAAACATAGATATTAGATGCAATATCTCGTTTTAAGTAGCATTGGAACGCTATTGCTACGATACCCAGACATCTGCAGACGCTATTTTCTAACAAGGAAGTGTCGCATTTACATTCATTTGAAGTGTAAACGAGGAATACATGACACTTCGCAAATCATATTATATCTTACCATGAAACATAGAAATGAGATGCGATATCGCGTTTCAAGAATCATAAGAACTCTATTGTTACGATACGTAGATATCTGCAAACGCTATTTCCTTGCAAGGAAGTGTCGCATTTACTTTCATTTGAATCGTAGACGAGGAATGCATAACACTTCGCAATGAATATTATATCTTATCATGAAACATACATATGAGATGCAGTATCTCGTTTTAAGAAGCATTTGAACTCTATTGCCTCGATACGTAGACATCTGCAAACGCAATTTCCTTACAAGGAAGTGTCGCATTTACATTAATTTGAAGTGTAGACGAGGAATACATAACACTTCGCAAATCATATTACATCTTACCATGAAACATAGAAATGAGATGCGATATCGCGTTTTAAGAAGCATTAAAACTCTATTGCTTCGATACGTAGACATCTGCAAACGCTATTTCCTTGCAAGGAAGTGTCGCATTTACGTTCATTTGAATCGTAGACGAGGAATGCATAACACTTCGCAAATCATAATGCATCTTACCATGAATCGTAGAAATGAGATGCGATATCGCGTTTTAAGAAGCATTAGAACTCTATTGCTACGATACCCAGACATCTGCAAACGCTATTTCCTTGCAAGGAAGTGTCGCATTTACATTCATTTGATGTGTAGACGAGGAATACATAACACTTCGCAAATCATATTATACCTTACCATGAAACATAGAAATGAGATGCGAAATCGCGTTTTAAGAATTATAAGAGCTCTATTGCTACGATACGTAGACATCTGCAAACGCTATTTCCTTGCAAGGAAGTGTCGCATTTACATTCATTTGAGGTGTAGACGAGGAATACATAACACTTCGCAAATCATATTATATCTTACCATGAAACATAGAAATGAGATGCGATATCGCATTTTAAGAAGCATTTGAACTCTATTGCTACGATACGTAGACATCTGCAATCGCTGTTTCCTTGCAAGGAAGTGTCGCATTTACTTTCATTTGAATCGTAGACGAGGAATGCATAACACTTCGCAATGAATATTATATCTTACCATGATACATAGAAATGAGATGCGATATCGCGTTTTAAGAAGCATTTGAACTCTATTGCTACGATAAGTAGACATCTGCAATCGCTGTTTCCTTGCAAGGAAGTGTCGCATTTACTTTCATTCGAATCGTAGACGAGGAATGCATAACACTTCGCAATGTATATTATATCTTATCATGAAACATAGATATGAGATGCAGTATCTCGTTTTAAGAAGCATTTGAACTCTATTGCTTCGATACGTAGACATCTGCAAACGCAATTTCCTTACAAGGAAGTGTCGCATTTACATTAATATGAAGTGTAGACGAGGAATACATAACATCTCGCAAATCATATTACATCTTACCATGAAACACAGAAATGAGATGCGATATCGCGTTTTAAGAAGCATTAAAACTCTATTGCTTCGATACGTAGACATCTGCAAACGCTATTTCCTTGCAAGGAAGTGTCGCATTTACATTCATTTGAGGTGTAGACGAGGAATGTATAACACTTCGCAAATCATATTATATCTTACCATGAAACATAGAAATGAGATGCGATATCGCGATTTAAGAAGCTTTAGAACACTATTGCTTCGATACGTAGACATCTGCAAACGCTATTTCCTAGCAAGGAAGTGTCGCATTTACATTCATTTGAAGTGTAGACGAGGAATACATGATACTTAGCAAATCATATTATATCTTACCATGAAACATAGAAATGAGATGCGATATCGCGTTTTAAGAAGCATTAGAACACTATTGCTTCGATACGTAGACTTCTGCAAACGCTATTTCCTTGCAAGGATGTGTCGCATTTATATTCATTTGAAGTGTAGACGAGGAATACATAACACTTCGCAAATCATATTATATCTTACCATGAAACATAGAAATGGGATGCGATATCGCGTTCTAAGAAGCATCAGAAATCCATTGCTAAGATACGTAGACATCTGAAGACGATATTTCCTTGCAAGGAAGTGTCGCATTTACATTCATTTGAATCGTAGACGAGGAATGCATAACACTTCGCAATGAATATTATATCTTATCATGAAACATAGATATTAGATGCAATATCTCGTTTTAAGTAGCATTGGAACGCTATTGCTACGATACCCAGACATCTGCAGACGCTATTTCCTAACAAGGAAGTGTCGCATTTACATTCATTTGAAGTGTAAACGAGGAATACATGACACTTCGCAAATCATATTATATCTTACCATGAAACATAGAAATGAGATGCGATATCGCGTTTCAAGAATCATAAGAACTCTATTGTTACGATACGTAGATATCTGCAAACGCTATTTCCTTGCAAGGAAGTGTCGCATTTACTTTCATTTGAATCGTAGACGAGGAATGCATAACACTTCGCAATGAATATTATATCTTATCATGAAACATACATATGAGATGCAGTATCTCGTTTTAAGAAGCATTTGAACTCTATTGCCTCGATACGTAGACATCTGCAAACGCAATTTCCTTACAAGGAAGTGTCGCATTTACATTAATTTGAAGTGTAGACGAGGAATACATAACACTTCGCAAATCATATTACATCTTACCATGAAACATAGAAATGAGATGCGATATCGCGTTTTAAGAAGCATTAAAACTCTATTGCTTCGATACGTAGACATCTGCAAACGCTATTTCCTTGCAAGGAAGTGTCGCATTTACGTTCATTTGAATCGTAGACGAGGAATGCATAACACTTCGCAAATCATAATGCATCTTACCATGAATCGTAGAAATGAGATGCGATATCGCGTTTTAAGAAGCATTAGAACTCTATTGCTACGATACCCAGACATCTGCAGACGCTATTTCCTAACAAGGAAGTGTCGCATTTACATTCATTTGATGTGTAGACGAGGAACACATGACACTTAGCAAATCATCTTATATCTTACCATGAAACATAGAAATGAGATGCGATATCGCGTTTTAAGAAGCATTAGAACTCTATTGCTACGACACGTAGACACCTGCAAACGCTATTTCCTTGCAAGGAAGTGTCGCATTTACATTCATTTGAAGTGTAGACGAGCAATACATGACACTTCGCAAATCATATTATATCTTACCATGAAACATAGAAATGAGATGCGATATCGCATTTTAAGAAGCATTTGAACTCTATTGCTACGATACGTAGACATCTGCAATCGCTGTTTCCTTGCAAGGAAGTGTCGCATTTACTTTCATTTGAATCGTAGACGAGGAATGCATAACACTTCGCAATGAATATTATATGTTACCATGATACATAGAAATGAGATGCGATATCGCGTTTTAAGAAGCATTTGAACTCTATTGCTACGATACGTAGACATCTGCAATCGCTGTTTCCTTGCAAGGAAGTGTCGCATTTACTTTCATTTGAATCGTAGACGAGGAATGCATAACACTTCGCAATGTATATTATATCTTATCATGAAACAAAGATATGAGATGCAGTATCTCGTTTTAAGAAGCATTTGAACTCTATTGCTTCGATACGTAGACATCTGCAAACGCAATTTCCTTACAAGGAAGTGTCGCATTTACATTAATATGAAGTGTAGACGAGGAATACATAACATCTCGCAAATCATATTACATCTTACCATGAAACACAGAAATGAGATGCGATATCGCGTTTTAAGAAGCATTAAAACTCTATTGCTTCGATACGTAGACATCTGCAAACGCTATTTCCTTGCAAGGAAGTGTCGCATTTACATTCATTTGAAGTGTAGACGAGGAATACATGATACTTCGCAAATCATATTATATCTTACCATGAAACATAGAAATGAGATGCGATATCGCGTTTTAAGAAGCATTAGAACTCTATTGCTACGATACGTAAACATCTGCAAACGCTATTTCCTTGCAAGGAAGTGTCGCATTTACATTCATTTGATGTGTAGACGAGGTATACATAACACTTCGCAAATCATATTATATCTTACCATGAAACATAGAAATGAGATGCGATATCGCGTTTTAAGAAGCATTTGAACTCTATTGCTTCGATACGTACACATCTGCAAACGCTATTTCCTTGCAAGGAAGTGTCGCATTTACATTCATTTGAGGTGTAGACGAGGAATGTATAACACTTCGCAAATCATATTATATCTTACCATGAAACATAGAAATGAGATGCGATATCGCGATTTAAGAAGCTTTAGAACACTATTGCTTCGATACGTAGACATCTGCAAACGCTATTTCCTAGCAAGGAAGTGTCGCATTTACATTCATTTGAAGTGTAGACGAGGAATACATGATACTTAGCAAATCATATTATATCTTACCATGCTACATAGAAATGAGATGCGATATCGCGTTTTAAGAAGCATTAGAACACTATTGCTTCGATACGTAGACATCTGCAAACGCTATTTCCTTGCAAGGATGTGTCGCATTTATATTCATTTGAAGTGTAGATGAGGAATACATAACACTTCGCAAATCATATTATATCTTACCATGAAACATAGAAATGGGATGCGATATCGCGTTCTAAGAAGCATCAGAAATCCATTGCTAAGATACGTAGACATCTGAAGACGCTATTTCCTTGCAAGGAAGTGTCGCATTTACATTCATTTGAATCGTAGACGAGGAATGCATAACACTTCGCAATGAATATTATATCTTATCATGAAACATAGATATTAGATGCAATATCTCGTTTTAAGTAGCATTGGAACGCTATTGCTACGATACCCAGACATCTGCAGACGCTATTTTCTAACAAGGAAGTGTCGCATTTACATTCATTTGAAGTGTAAACGAGGAATACATGACACTTCGCAAATCATATTATATCTTACCATGAAACATAGAAATGAGATGCGATATCGCGTTTCAAGAATCATAAGAACTCTATTGTTACGATACGTAGATATCTGCAAACGCTATTTCCTTGCAAGGAAGTGTCGCATTTACTTTCATTTGAATCGTAGACGAGGAATGCATAACACTTCGCAATGAATATTATATCTTATCATGAAACATACATATGAGATGCAGTATCTCGTTTTAAGAAGCATTTGAACTCTATTGCCTCGATACGTAGACATCTGCAAACGCTACTTCCTAGCGAGGAAGTGTCGCATTTACATTCATTTGAAGTGTAGACGAGGAATACATAACACTTCGCAAATCAAATTACATCTTACCTTAAAACATAGAAATGTGATGCGATATCGCGTTTTAAGAAGCATCAGAAATCCATTGCTACGATACGTAGACATCTGCAAACGCCATTTCCTTGCAAGGAAGTGTCGCATTTACATTCATTTGAAGTGTAGACGAGGAATACATAACACTTCGCAAATCATATTATATCTTACCATGAAACATAGAAATGAGATGCGATATCGCGTTTTAAGAAGCATTAGAAATCTATTGCTACGATACGTAGACATCTGCAAACGCTATTTCCTTGCAAGGAAGTGTCGCATTTACGTTCATTTGAATCGTAGACGAGGAATGCATAACACTTCGCAAATCATAATGCATCTTACCATGAATCGTAGAAATGAGATGCGATATCGCGTTTTAAGAAGCATTAGAACTCTATTGCTACGATACCCAGACATCTGCAGACGCTATTTCCCAACAAGGAAGTGTCGCATTTACATTCATTTGATGTGTAGACGAGGAACACATGACACTTAGCAAATCATCTTATATCTTACCATGAAACATAGAAATGAGATGCGATATCGCGTTTTAAGAAGCATTAGAACTCTATTGCTACGACACGTAGACACCTGCAAACGCTATTTCCTTGCAAGGAAGTGTCGCATTTACATTCATTTGAAGTGTAGACGAGCAATACATGACACTTCGCAAATCATATTATATCTTACCATGAAACATAGAAATGAGATGCGATATCGCGTTCTAAGAAGCATCAGAAATCCATTGCTACGATACGTAGACATCTGCAGACGCAATTTCCTTGCAAGGAAGTGTCGCATTTACATTCATTTGATGTGTAGACGAGGAATACATAGCACTTCGCAAATCATATTATATCTTACCATGAAACATAGAAATGAGATGCGATATCGCGTTTTAAGAAGCATTTGAACTCTATTGCTTCGATACGTAGACATCTGCAAGCGCTATTTCCTTGCAAGGAAGTGTCGCATTTACATTCATGTGAATCGTAGACGAGGAATGCATAACACTTCGCAATGAATACTATATCTTATCATGAAACATAGATATGAGATGCAATATCTCTTTTTAAGAAGCATTTGAACTCTATTTCTTCGATACGTAGACATCTGCAAACGCTATTTCCTTGCAAGGAAGTGTCGCATTTACATTCATTTGAAGTGTAGACGAGGAATACATGATACTTCGCAAATCATATTATATCTTACCATGAAACATGGAAATGAGATGCGATATCGCGTTTTAAGAAGCATTTGAACTCAATTTCTTCGATACGTAGACATCTGCAAACACTGTTTCCTTGCAAGGAAGTGTCGCATTAACATTCATTTGAAGTGTAGACGAGGAATACATAACACTTCTCAAATCATATTATATCTTACCATGAAACATAGAAATGAGATGCGATATCGCGTTTCAAGAATCATAAGAACTCTATTGTTACGATACGTTGACATCTGCAAACGCTATTTCCTTGCAAGGAAGTGTCGCATTTACTTTCATTTGAATCGTAGATGAGGAATGCATAACACTTCGCTATGAATATTATATCTTACCATGAAACATACATATGAGATGCAGTTTCTCGTTTTAAGAAGCATTTGAACTCTATTGCTTCGATACGTAGACATCTGCAAGCGCTATTTCCTTGCAAGGAAGTGTCGCATTTACATTCATTTGAATCATAGACGAGGAATGCATAACACTTCGCAATGAATACTATATCTTATCATGAAACATAGATATGAGATGCAATATCTCGTTTTAAAAAGCATTTGAACTCTGTTGCTTCGATACGTAGACATCTGCAAACGCTATTTCCTTGCAAGGAAGTGTCGCATTTACATTCATTTGAAGTGTAGACGAGGAATACATGATACTTCGCAGATCATATTATATCTTACCATGAAACATAGAAATGGGATGCGATATCGCGTTTTAAGAAGCATTAGAAAACTATTGCTACGATAGGTAGACATTTGCAAACGCTATTTCCTTGCAACGAAGTGTCGCATTTACATTCATTTGAAGTGTAGACGAGGAATACATGATACTTCGCAAATCATATTATATCTTACCATGAAATATAGAAATGAGATGCGATATCGCGTTTTATGAAGCATTAGAACTCTATTGCTACGATAGGTAGACATCTGCAATCGCTATTTCCTTGCAAGGAAGTGTCGCATTTACATTCATTTGAGGTGTACACGAGGTATACATAACACTTCGCAAATCATGTTATATCTTACCATGAAACATAGAAATGAGATGCGATATCGCGTTTTAAGAAGCATTAGAAAGCTATTGCTACGATACGTAGACATCTGCAAACGCTATTTCCTAGCGAGGAAGTATCGCATTCACATTCATTTGAAGTGTAGACGAGGAATACATAACACTTCGCAAATCATATTATACCTTACCATGAAACATAGAAATGAGATGCGATATCGCTTTTTAAGAATCATAAGAACTCTATTGCTACGATACGTAGACATCTGCAAACGCTATTTCCTTGCAATGAAGTGTCGCATTTACATTCATTTGAATCGTAGACGAGGAATGCATAACACTTCGCAATGAATACTATATCTTATCATGAAACATAGATATGAGATGCAATATCTCGTTTTAAAAAGCATTTGAACTCTGTTGCTTCGATACGTAGACATCTGCAAACGCTATTTCCTTGCAAGGAAGTGTCGCATTTACATTCATTTGAAGTGTAGACGAGGAATACATGATACTTCGCAGATCATATTATATCTTACCATGAAACATAGAAATGGGATGCGATATCGCGTTTTAAGAAGCATTAGAAAACTATTGCTACGATAGGTAGACATTTGCAAACGCTATTTCCTTGCAACGAAGTGTCGCATTTACATTCATTTGAAGTGTAGACGAGGAATACATGATACTTCGCAAATCATATTATATCTTACCATGAAATATAGAAATGAGATGCGATATCGCGTTTTATGAAGCATTAGAACTCTATTGCTACGATAGGTAGACATCTGCAATCGCTATTTCCTTGCAAGGAAGTATCGCATTTACATTCATTTGAGGTGTACACGAGGTATACATAACACTTCGCAAATCATGTTATATCTTACCATGAAACATAGAAATGAGATGCGATATCGCGTTTTAAGAAGCATTAGAAAGCTATTGCTACGATACGTAGATATCTGCAAACGCTATTTCCTAGCGAGGAAGTATCGCATTCACATTCATTTGAAGTGTAGACGAGGAATACATAACACTTCGCAAATCATATTATACCTTACCATGAAACATAGAAATGAGATGCGATATCGCTTTTTAAGAATCATAAGAACTCTATTGCTACGATACGTAGACATCTGCAAACGCTATTTCCTTGCAATGAAGTGTCGCATTTACATTCATTTGAATCGTAGACGAGGAATGCATAACACTTCACAAATCATAATACATCTTACCATGAAACGTAGAAATGAGATGCGATATCGCGTTTTAAGAAGCACTAGAACTCTATTGCTACGATACCCAGACATCTGCAGACGCTATTTCCTAACAAGGAAGTGTCGCATTTACATTCATTTGAATCGTAGACGAGGAATGCATAACACTTCGCAATGAATATTATATCTTATCATGAAACATAGATATGAGATGCAATATCTCGTTCTAAGAAGCATTAGAAATCCATTGCTACGATACGTAGACATCTGCAAATGCTATTTCCTTGTAAGGAAGTGTCGCATTTACATTCATTTGATGTGTAGACGAGGAATACATAACACTTCGCAAATCATATTATATCTTACCATGAAACATAGGAATGAGATGCGATATCGCGTTTTAAGAAGCATCAGAAATCCATTGCTACGATACCTAGACATCTGCAAACGCTATTTCCTAGCGAGCAAGTGTCGCATTTACATTCATTTGAAGTGTAGACGAGGAATACATGACACTTCGCAAATCATATTATATCTTACCATGAAACATAGAAATGAGATGCGATATCGCGTTCTAAGAAACATCAGAAATCCATTGCTACGATACGTAGACATCTGCAGACGCTATTTCCTTGCAAGGAAGTGTCGCATTTACGTTCATTTGATGTGTAGACGAGGAATACATAGCACTTCGCAAATCATATTATATCTGACCATGAAACATAGAAATGAGATGCGATATCGCGTTTTAAGAAGCATTAGAACTCTATTGCTTCGATACGAAGACATCTGCAAACGCTATTTCCTTGTAAGGAAGTGTCGCATTTACATTCATTTGAAGTGTAGACGAGGAATACATAACACTTCGCAAATCATATTATATCTTACCATGAAACATAGAAATGAGATGCGATATCGCGTTTTGAGAAGCATTAGAACTCTATTGCTACGATAGGTAGACACCTGCAATCGCTATTTCCTTGCAAGGAAGTGTCGCATTTACATTCATTTGAGGTGTAGACGAGGAAAACATAACACTTCGCAAATCATATTATATCTTACCATGAAACATAGAAATGAGATGCGATATCGCGTTTTAAGAAGCATTTGAACTCTATTGCTTCGATACGTAGACATCTGCAAACGCTATTTCCTTGCAAGGAAGTATCGCATTTACATTCATTTGAATCGTAGACGAGGAATGCATAACACTTCGCAATGAATACTATATCTTATCATGAAACATAGATATGAGATGCAATATCTCGTTTTAACAAGCATTTGAACTCTGTTGCTTCGATACGTAGACATCTGCAAACGCTATTTCCTTGCAAGGAAGTGTCGCATTTACATTCATTTGAAGTGTAGACGAGGAATACATAACACTTCGCAAATCATATTACATCTTACCATGAAACATAGAAATGAGATGCGATATCGCATCTTAAGAAGCATTAGAACTATATTGCTACGATAGGTAGACACCTGCAATCGCTATTTCCTTGCAAGGAAGTGTCGCATTTACATTCATTTGAAGTGTAGACGAGGAATACATAACACTTCGCAAATCATATTATACCTTACCATGAAACATAGAAATGAGATGCGATATCGCTTTTTAAGAATCATAAGAACTCTATTGCTACGATACGTAGACATCTGCAAACGCTATTTCCTTGCAAGGAAGTGTCGCATTTACAATCATTTGAATCGTAGGCGAGGAATGCATTGCACTTCGCAATGAATATTATATCTTACCATGAAACATAGAAATGAGATGCGATATCGGGTTTTAAGAAGCATTAGAACTCTATTGCTTCGATACGTAGACATCTGCAAACGCTATTTCCTTGTAAGGAAGTGTCGCATTTACATTCATTTGAAGTGTAGACGAGGAATACATAACACTTCGCAAATCATATTATATCTTACCATGAAACATAGAAATGAGATGCGATATCGCGTTTTAAGAAGCATTAGAACTCTATTGCTACGACACGTAGACACCTGCAAACGCTATTTCCTTGCAAGGAAGTGTCGCATTTACATTCATTTGAAGTGTAGACGAGCAATACATGACACTTCGCAAATCATATTATATCTTACCATGAAACATAGAAATGAGATGCGATATCGCGTTCTAAGAAGCATCAGAAATCCATTGCTACGATACGTAGACATCTGCAGACGCAATTTCCTTGCAAGGAAGTGTCGCATTTACATTCATTTGATGTGTAGACGAGGAATACATAGCACTTCGCAAATCATATTATATCTTACCATGAAACATAGAAATGAGATGCGATATCGCGTTTTAAGAAGCATTTGAACTCTATTGCTTCGATACGTAGACATCTGCAAGCGCTATTTCCTTGCAAGGAAGTGTCGCATTTACATTCATGTGAATCGTAGACGAGGAATGCATAACACTTCGCAATGAATACTATATCTTATCATGAAACATAGATATGAGATGCAATATCTCTTTTTAAGAAGCATTTGAACTCTATTTCTTCGATACGTAGACATCTGCAAACGCTATTTCCTTGCAAGGAAGTGTCGCATTTACATTCATTTGAAGTGTAGACGAGGAATACATGATACTTCGCAAATCATATTATATCTTACCATGAAACATGGAAATGAGATGCGATATCGCGTTTTAAGAAGCATTTGAACTCAATTTCTTCGATACGTAGACATCTGCAAACACTGTTTCCTTGCAAGGAAGTGTCGCATTAACATTCATTTGAAGTGTAGACGAGGAATACATAACACTTCTCAAATCATATTATATCTTACCATGAAACATAGAAATGAGATGCGATATCGCGTTTCAAGAATCATAAGAACTCTATTGTTACGATACGTTGACATCTGCAAACGCTATTTCCTTGCAAGGAAGTGTCGCATTTACTTTCATTTGAATCGTAGATGAGGAATGCATAACACTTCGCTATGAATATTATATCTTACCATGAAACATACATATGAGATGCAGTATCTCGTTTTAAGAAGCATTTGAACTCTATTGCTTCGATACGTAGACATCTGCAAGCGCTATTTCCTTGCAAGGAAGTGTCGCATTTACATTCATTTGAATCATAGACGAGGAATGCATAACACTTCGCAATGAATACTATATCTTATCATGAAACATAGATATGAGATGCAATATCTCGTTTTAAAAAGCATTTGAACTCTGTTGCTTCGATACGTAGACATCTGCAAACGCTATTTCCTTGCAAGGAAGTGTCGCATTTACATTCATTTGAAGTGTAGACGAGGAATACATGATACTTCGCAGATCATATTATATCTTACCATGAAACATAGAAATGGGATGCGATATCGCGTTTTAAGAAGCATTAGAAAACTATTGCTACGATAGGTAGACATTTGCAAACGCTATTTCCTTGCAACGAAGTGTCGCATTTACATTCATTTGAAGTGTAGACGAGGAATACATGATACTTCGCAAATCATATTATATCTTACCATGAAATATAGAAATGAGATGCGATATCGCGTTTTATGAAGCATTAGAACTCTATTGCTACGATAGGTAGACATCTGCAATCGCTATTTCCTTGCAAGGAAGTATCGCATTTACATTCATTTGAGGTGTACACGAGGTATACATAACACTTCGCAAATCATGTTATATCTTACCATGAAACATAGAAATGAGATGCGATATCGCGTTTTAAGAAGCATTAGAAAGCTATTGCTACGATACGTAGATATCTGCAAACGCTATTTCCTAGCGAGGAAGTATCGCATTCACATTCATTTGAAGTGTAGACGAGGAATACATAACACTTCGCAAATCATATTATACCTTACCATGAAACATAGAAATGAGATGCGATATCGCTTTTTAAGAATCATAAGAACTCTATTGCTACGATACGTAGACATCTGCAAACGCTATTTCCTTGCAATGAAGTGTCGCATTTACATTCATTTGAATCGTAGACGAGGAATGCATAACACTTCACAAATCATAATACATCTTACCATGAAACGTAGAAATGAGATGCGATATCGCGTTTTAAGAAGCACTAGAACTCTATTGCTACGATACCCAGACATCTGCAGACGCTATTTCCTAACAAGGAAGTGTCGCATTTACATTCATTTGAATCGTAGACGAGGAATGCATAACACTTCGCAATGAATATTATATCTTATCATGAAACATAGATATGAGATGCAATATCTCGTTCTAAGAAGCATTAGAAATCCATTGCTACGATACGTAGACATCTGCAAATGCTATTTCCTTGTAAGGAAGTGTCGCATTTACATTCATTTGATGTGTAGACGAGGAATACATAACACTTCGCAAATCATATTATATCTTACCATGAAACATAGGAATGAGATGCGATATCGCGTTTTAAGAAGCATCAGAAATCCATTGCTACGATACCTAGACATCTGCAAACGCTATTTCCTAGCGAGCAAGTGTCGCATTTACATTCATTTGAAGTGTAGACGAGGAATACATGACACTTCGCAAATCATATTATATCTTACCATGAAACATAGAAATGAGATGCGATATCGCGTTCTAAGAAACATCAGAAATCCATTGCTACGATACGTAGACATCTGCAGACGCTATTTCCTTGCAAGGAAGTGTCGCATTTACGTTCATTTGATGTGTAGACGAGGAATACATAGCACTTCGCAAATCATATTATATCTGACCATGAAACATAGAAATGAGATGCGATATCGCGTTTTAAGAAGCATTAGAACTCTATTGCTTCGATACGAAGACATCTGCAAACGCTATTTCCTTGTAAGGAAGTGTCGCATTTACATTCATTTGAAGTGTAGACGAGGAATACATAACACTTCGCAAATCATATTATATCTTACCATGAAACATAGAAATGAGATGCGATATCGCGTTTTGAGAAGCATTAGAACTCTATTGCTACGATAGGTAGACACCTGCAATCGCTATTTCCTTGCAAGGAAGTGTCGCATTTACATTCATTTGAGGTGTAGACGAGGAAAACATAACACTTCGCAAATCATATTATATCTTACCATGAAACATAGAAATGAGATGCGATATCGCGTTTTAAGAAGCATTTGAACTCTATTGCTTCGATACGTAGACATCTGCAAACGCTATTTCCTTGCAAGGAAGTATCGCATTTACATTCATTTGAATCGTAGACGAGGAATGCATAACACTTCGCAATGAATACTATATCTTATCATGAAACATAGATATGAGATGCAATATCTCGTTTTAACAAGCATTTGAACTCTGTTGCTTCGATACGTAGACATCTGCAAACGCTATTTCCTTGCAAGGAAGTGTCGCATTTACATTCATTTGAAGTGTAGACGAGGAATACATAACACTTCGCAAATCATATTACATCTTACCATGAAACATAGAAATGAGATGCGATATCGCATCTTAAGAAGCATTAGAACTATATTGCTACGATAGGTAGACATCTGCAATCGCTATTTCCTTGCAAGGAAGTGTCGCATTTACATTCATTTGAAGTGTAGACGAGGAATACATAACACTTCGCAAATCATATTATACCTTACCATGAAACATAGAAATGAGATGCGATATCGCTTTTTAAGAATCATAAGAACTCTATTGCTACGATACGTAGACATCTGCAAACGCTATTTCCTTGCAAGGAAGTGTCGCATTTACAATCATTTGAATCGTAGGCGAGGAATGCATTGCACTTCGCAATGAATATTATATCTTACCATGAAACATAGAAATGAGATGCGATATCGGGTTTTAAGAAGCATTAGAACTCTATTGCTTCGATACGTAGACATCTGCAAACGCTATTTCCTTGTAAGGAAGTGTCGCATTTACATTCATTTGAAGTGTAGACGAGGAATACATAACACTTCGCAAATCATATTATATCTTACCATGAAACATAGAAATGAGATGCGATATCGCGTTTTAAGAAGCATTAGAACTCTATTGCTACGATAGGTAGACACCTGCAATCGCTATTTCCTTGCAAGGAAGTGTCGCATTTACATTCATTTGAGGTGTAGACGAGGAAAACATAACACTTCGCAAATCATATTATATCTTACCATGAAACATAGAAATGAGATGCGATATCGCGTTTCAAGAATCATAAGAACTCTATTGTTACGATACGTTGACATCTGCAAACGCTATTTCCTTGCAAGGAAGTGTCGCATTTACTTTCATTTGAATCGTAGATGAGGAATGCATAACACTTCGCTATGAATATTATATCTTATCATGAAACATACATATGAGATGCAGTATCTCGTTTTAAGAAGCATTTGAACTCTATTGCTTCGATACGTAGACATCTGCAAGCGCTATTTCCTTGCAAGGAAGTGTCGCATTTACATTCATTTGAATCGTAGACGAGGAATGCATAACACTTCGCAATGAATACTATATCTTATCATGAAACATAGATATGAGATGCAATATCTCGTTTTAAGAAGCATTTGAAATCTGTTGCTTCGATACGTAGACATCTGCAAACGCTATTTCCTTGCAAGGAAGTGTCGCATTTATATTCATTTGAAGTGTAGACGAGGAATACATGATACTTCGCAAATCATATTATATCTTACCATGAAACATAGAAATGGGATGCGATATCGCGTTTTAAGAAGCATTAGAAAACTATTGCTACGATAGGTAGACATTTGCAAACGCTATTTCCTTGCAACGAAGTGTCGCATTTACATTCATTTGAAGTGTAGACGAGGAATACATGATACTTCGCAAATCATATTATATCTTACCATGAAATATAGAAATGAGATGCGATATCGCGTTTTAAGAAGCATTAGAACTCTATTGCTACGATAGGTAGACATCTGCAATCGCTATTTCCTTGCAAGGAAGTGTCGCATTTACATTCATTTGAGGTGTACACGAGGTATACATAACACTTCGCAAATCATGTTATATCTTACCATGAAACATAGAAATGAGATGCGATATCGCGTTTTAAGAAGCATTAGAAAGCTATTGCTACGATACGTAGACATCTGCAAACGCTATTTCCTTGCAAGGAAGTGTCGCATTTACTTTCATTTGAATCGTAGACGAGGAATGCATAACACTTCGCAAATCATATTACATCTTACCATGAAACATAGAAATGAGATGCGATATCGCGTTTTAAGAAGCATTAAAACTCTATTACTTCGATACGTAGACATCTGCAAACGCTATTTCCTTGCAAGGAAGTGTCGCATTTACATTCATTTGAATCGTAGACGAGGAATGCATAACACTTCGCAAATCATAATACATCTTGCCATGAAACGTAGAAATGAGATGCGATATCGCGTTTTAAGAAGCATTAGAACTCTATTGCTACGATACCTAGACATCTGCAAACGCTATTTCCTAGCGAGCAAGTGTCGCATTCATAGTCATTTGAAGTGTAGACGAGGAATACATGACACTTCGCAAATCTTATTATATCTCACCATGAAACATAGTAATGAGATGTGATATCGCGTTTTAAGAAGCATTAGAACTCTATTGCTACGACACGTAGACACCTGCAAACGCTATTTCCTTGCAAGGAAGTGTCGCATTTACATTCATTTGAAGTGTAGACGAGGAATGCATAACACTTCGCAATGAATACTATATCTTATCATGAAACATAGATATGAGATGCAATATCTCGTTTTAAGAAGCATTTGAACTCTGTTGCTTCGATACGTAGACATCTGCCAACGCTATTCCTCGCAAGGAAGTGTCGCATTTACATTCATTTGAAGTGTAGACGAGGAATACATAACACTTCGCAAATCATATTACATCTTACCATGAAACATAGAAATGAGATGCGATATCGCATTTTAAGAAGCATTAGAACTATATTGCTACGATAGGTAGACATCTGCAATCGCTATTTCCTTGCAAGGAAGTGTCGCATTTACATTCATTTGAAGTGTAGACGAGGAATACATAACACTTCGCAAATCATATTATACCTTACCATGAAACATAGAAATGAGATGCGATATCGCTTTTTAAGAATCATAAGAACTCTATTGCTACGATACGTAGACATCTGCAAACGCTATTTCCTTGCAAGGAAGTGTCGCATTTACATTCATTTGAATCGTAGACGAGGAATGCATAACACTTCACAAATCATAATACATCTTACCATGAAACGTAGAAATGAGATGCGATATCGCGTTTTAAGAAGCACTAGAACTCTGTTGCTACGATACCCAGACATCTGCAGACGCTATTTCCTAACAAGGAAGTGTCGCATTTACATTCATTTGAATCGTAGACGAGGAATGCATAACACTTCGCAATGAATATTATATCTTATCATGAAACATAGATATGAGATGCAATATCTCGTTCTAAGAAGCATTAGAAATCCATTGCTACGATACGTAGACATCTGCAAATGCTATTTCCTTGCAAGGAAGTGTCGCATTTACATTCATTTGATGTGTAGACGAGGAATACATAACACTTCGCAAATCATATTATATCTTACCATGAAACATAGCAATGAGATGCGATATCGCGTTTTAAGAAGCATCAGAAATCCATTGCTACGATACCTAGACATCTGCAAACGCTATTTCCTAGCGAGCAAGTGTCGCATTTACATTCATTTGAAGTGTAGACGGGGAATACATGACACTTCGCAAATCATATTATATCTTACCATGAAACATAGAAATGAGATGCGATATCGCGTTCTAAGAAGCATCAGAAATCCATTGCTACGATACGTAGACATCTGCAGACGCTACTTCCTTGCAAGGAAGTGTCGCATTTACATTCATTTGATGTGTAGACGAGGAATACATAGCACTTCGCAAATCATATTATATCTTACCATGAAACATAGAAATGAGATGCGATATCGCGTTTTAAGAAGCATTAGAACTCTATTGCTTCGATACGTAGACATCTGCAAACGCTATTTCCTTGCATGGAAGTGTCGCATTTACATTCATTTGAAGTGTTCACGAGGAATACATAACACTTCGCAAATCATATTATATCTTACCATGAAACATAGAAATGAGATGCGATATCGCGTTTTAAGAAGCATTAGAACTCTATTGCTACGATAGGTAGACACCTGCAATCGCTATTTCCTTGCAAGGACGTGTCGCATTTACATTCATTTGAGGTGTAGACGAGGAAAACATAACACTTCGCAAATCATATTATATCTTACCATGAAACATAGAAATGAGATGCGATATCGCGTTTTAAGAAGCATTTGAACTCTATTGCTTCGATACGTAGACATCTGCAAACGCTATTTCCTTGCAAGGAAGTGTCGCATTTACATTCATTTGAATCGTAGACGAGGAATGCATAACACTTCGCAATGAATACTATATCTTATCATGAAACATAGATATGTGATGCAATATCTCGTTTTAAGAAGCATTTGAACTCTGTTGCTTCGATACGTAGACATCTGCAAACGCTATTTCCTTGCAAGGAAGTGTCGCATTTACATTCATTTGAAGTGTAGACGAGGAATAGATGATACTTCGCAATCATATTATATCTTACCATGAAACATAGAAATGGGATGCGATATCGCGTTTTAAGAAGCATTAGAAAACTATTGCTACGATAGGTAGACATTTGTAAACGCTATTTCCTTGCAACGAAGTGTCGCATTTACATTCATTTGAAGTGTAGACGAGGAATACATGATACCTCGCAAATCATATTATATCTTACCATGAAACATAGAAATGAGATGCGATATCGCGCTTTAAGAAGCATTAGAACTCTATTGCTACGACAGGTAGACATCTGCAATCGCTATTTCCTTGCAAGGAAGTGTCGCATTTACATTCATTTGAGGTGCACACGAGGTATACATAACACTTCGCAAATCATATTATATCTTACCATGAAACATACAAATGAGATGCGATATCGCGTTTTAAGAAGCATTAGCACTTTATTGCTACGATAGGTAGACATCTGCAATCGCTATTTCCTTGCAAGGAAGTGTCGCATTTACATTCATTTGAAGTGTAGACGAGGAATACATAACACTTCGCAAATCATATTATATCTTATCATGAAACATAGAAATGAGATGCGATATCGCGTTTTCAGAATCATTAGAACTCTATTGCTACGATACCTAGACATCTGCAGACGCTATATCCTAGCAAGGAAGTGTCGCATTTACGTTCATTTGAAGTGTAGACGAGGAATACATGATACTTCGCAAATCATATTATATCTTACCATGAAACATAGAAATGAGATGCGAAATCGCGTTTTAAGAATTATAAGAACTCTATTGCTACGATACGTAGACATCTGCAAACGCTATTTCCTTGCAAGGAAGTGTCGCATTTACTTTCATTTGAATCGTAGACGAGGAATGCATAACACTTCGCAATGAATATTATATCTTATCACGAAACATAGATATTAGATGCAATATCTCGTTTTAAGAAGCATTGGAACTCTATTGCTACGATACCTAGACATCTGCAGACGCTATTTCCTAGCGAGGAAGTGTCGCATTCACATTCATTTGAAGTGTAGACGAGGAATACGTAACACTTCGCAAATCATATTATACCTTACCATGAAACATAGAAATGAGATGCGATATCGCTTTTTATGAATCATAAGAACACTATTGCTACGATACGTAGACATCTGCAAACGCTATTTCCTTGCAAGGAAGTGTCGCATTTACATTCATTTGAATCGTAGGCGAGGAATGCACAGCACTTCGCAATGAATATTATATCTTATCATGAAACATAGATATGAGATGCAGTATCTCGTTTTAAGTAGCATTTGAACTCTATTGCTTCGATACGTAGACATTTGCAAACGCTATTTCCTTGCAAGGAAGCATCGCATTTACATTCATTTGAAGTGTAGACGAGGAATACATAACACTTCTCAAATCATATTATATCTTACCATGAAACATAGAAATGAGTTGCGATATCGCATTTTAAGAAGCATTAGAACTATATTGCTACGATGGGTAGACATCTGCAATCGCTATTTCCTTGCAAGGAAGTGTCGCATTTACATTCATTTGAAGTGTAGACGAGGAATATATAACACTTCGCAAATCATATTATACCTTACCATGAAACATAGAAATGAGATGCGATATCGCGTTTTAAGAAGCATTAGAATACTATTGCTACGATAGGCAGATATTTGCAAACGCTATTTCCTTGCAAGGAAGTGTCGTATTTACATTCATTTGAAGTGTAGACGAGGAATACATAACACTTCGCAAATCATATTATATCTTACCATGAAACATAGAAATGAGATGCGATATAGCGTTTCAAGAATCATAAGAACTCTATTGTTACGATACGTAGACATCTGCAAACGCTATTTCCTTGCAAGGAAGTGTCGCATCTATTTTCATTTGAATCGTAGACGAGGTATGCATAACACTTCGCAATGAATATTATATCTTATCATGAAACATAGAAATGAGATGCTATATCGCGTTTTAAGAAGCATTAGAAATCTATTGCTACGATACGTAGACATCTGCAAACGCTATTTCCTAGCGAGGAAGTGTCGCATTTACATTCATTTGAAGTGTAGACGAGGAATACATAACACTTCGCAAATCATACTACATCTTACCATGAAACATAGAAATGAGATGCGATATCGCGTTATAAGAAGCATTAGAACTCTATTGCTACGATACCTAGACATCTGCAGACGCTATTTCCTGGCAAGGAAGTGTCGCATTTACATTCATTTGAAGTGTAGACGAGGAATACATAATACTTCGCAATGACTATTATATCTTATCATGAAACATAGATATGAGATGCAATATCTCGTTTTACGAAGCATTTGAACTCTATTGCTTCGATACGTAGACATCTGCAAACGCTATTTCCTTGCAAGGAAGTGTCGCATTTACATTCATCTGAAGTGTAGACGAGGAATACATAACACTTCGCAAATCATATTATATCTTACCATAAAACATAGAAATGAGATGCGATATCGCGTTTTAAGAAGCATCAGAAATCCCTTGCTACGATACGTAGACATCTGCAAACGCTATTTCCTTGCAAGGAAGTGTCGCATTTACATTCATTTGAAGTGTAGACGAGGAATACATAACACTTCGCAAATCATATTATACCTTACCATGAAACATAGAAATGAGATGCGATATCGCGTTTTAAGAAGAATTAGAACACTATTGCTACGATAGGTAGACATTTGCAAACGCTATTTCCTTGCAAGGAAGTGTCGCATTTACATTCATTTGAACCGTAGACGAGGAAAAGCATAACACTTCGCAATGAATATTATATCTTATCATGAAGCATAGATATGAGATGCAATATCTCGTTTTAACAAGCATTTGAACACTATTGCTTCGACACGTAGACATCTGCAAACGCTATTTCCTTGCAAGGAATTGTCGCATTTACATTCATTTGAAGTGTAGACGAGGAATACATAACACTTCGCAAATCATATTATATCTTACCATGAAACATAGAAATGAGATGCGATATAGCGTTTCAAGAATCATAAGAACTCTATTGTTACGATACGTAGACATCTGCAAACGCTATTTCCTTGCAAGGAAGTGTCGCATCTATTTTCATTTGAATCGTAGACGAGGTATGCATAACACTTCGCAATGAATATTATATCTTATCATGAAACATAGAAATGAGATGCTATATCGCGTTTTAAGAAGCATTAGAAATCTATTGCTACGATACGTATACATCTGCAAGCGCTATTTCCTAGCGAGGAAGTGTCGCATTTACATTCATTTGAAGTGTAGACGAGGAATACGTAACACTTCGCAAATCATATTACATCTTACCATGAAACATAGAAATGAGATGCGATATCGCGTTTTAAGAAGCATTAGAACTCTATTGCTACGATACCTAGACATCTGCAGACGCTATTTCCTGGCAAGGAAGTGTCGCATTTACATTCATTTGAAGTGTAGACGAGGAATACATAATACTTCGCAATGAATATTATATCTTATCATGAAACATAGATATGAGATGCAATATCTCGTTTTACGAAGATTTGAACTCTATTGCTTCGATACGTAGACATCTGCAAACGCTATTTCCTTGCAAGGAAGTGTCGCATTTACATTCATCTGAAGTGTAGACGAGGAATACATAACACTTCGCAAATCATATTATATCTTACCATAAAACATAGAATTGAGATGCGATATCGCGTTTTAGGAAGCATCAGAAATCCATTGCTACGATACGTAGACATGTGCAAACGCTATTTCCTTGCAAGGAAGTGTCGCATTTACATTAATTTGAAGTGTAGACGAGGAATACATAACACTTCGCAAATCATATTACATCTTACCATGAAACATAGGAATGAGATGCGACATCTCGTTTTAAGAAGCATTAAAACTATATTGCTACGATACCTAGCCATCTGCAGACGCTATTTCCTAGCAAGGAAGTGTCGCATTTACATCCATTTGAATCGTTGACGAGGAATGCATAACACCTCGCAATGAATATTATATCTTATCATGAAACATAGATATGAGATGCAATATCTCGTTTTAGGAAGCATTTGAACTCTATTGCTTCGATACGTAGACATCTGCAGACGCTATTTCCTAGCAAGGAAGTGTCGCATTTACATTCGTTTGAAGTGTAGACGAGGAATACATGACACTTCGCAAATCATATATCTTATCATGAAACATAGAAATGAGATGCTATATCGCGTTTTAAGAAGTATTAGAAATCTATTGCTACGATACGTAGACATCTGCAAACGCTATTTCCTAGCGAGGAAGTGTCGCATTTACATTCATTTGAAGTGTAGACGAGGAATACATAACACTTCGCAAATCATACTACATCTTACCATGAAACATAGAAATGAGATGCGATATCGCGTTATAAGAAGCATTAGAACTCTATTGCTACGATACCTAGACATCTGCAGACGCTATTTCCTGGCAAGGAAGTGTCGCATTTACATTCATTTGAAGTGTAGACGAGGAATACATAATACTTCGCAATGACTATTATATCTTATCATGAAACATAGATATGAGATGCAATATCTCGTTTTACGAAGCATTTGAACTCTATTGCTTCGATACGTAGACATCTGCAAACGCTATTTCCTTGCAAGGAAGTGTCGCATTTACATTCATCTGAAGTGTAGACGAGGAATACATAACACTTCGCAAATCATATTATATCTTACCATAAAACATAGAAATGAGATGCGATATCGCGTTTTAAGAAGCATCAGAAATCCCTTGCTACGATACGTAGACATCTGCAAACGCTATTTCCTTGCAAGGAAGTGTCGCATTTACATTCATTTGAAGTGTAGACGAGGAATACATAACACTTCGCAAATCATATTATACCTTACCATGAAACATAGAAATGAGATGCGATATCGCGTTTTAAGAAGAATTAGAACACTATTGCTACGATAGGTAGACATTTGCAAACGCTATTTCCTTGCAAGGAAGTGTCGCATTTACATTCATTTGAACCGTAGACGAGGAAAAGCATAACACTTCGCAATGAATATTATATCTTATCATGAAGCATAGATATGAGATGCAATATCTCGTTTTAACAAGCATTTGAACACTATTGCTTCGACACGTAGACATCTGCAAACGCTATTTCCTTGCAAGGAATTGTCGCATTTACATTCATTTGAAGTGTAGACGAGGAATACATAACACTTCGCAAATCATATTATATCTTACCATGAAACATAGAAATGAGATGCGATATCGCGTTTTAAGAAGCATTGGAACTCTAATGCTACGATAGGTAGACATCTGCAATCGCTATTTCCTTGCAAGGAAGTGTCGCATTTACATTCATTTGAACCGTAGACGAGGAATGCATAACACTTCGCAATGAATATTATATCTTATCGTGAAACATAGATGTGAGATGCAATATCTCGTTTTAGGAAGCATTTGAACTCTATTGCTTCGATACGTAGACATCTGCAGACGCTATTTCCTAGCAAGGAAGTGTCGCATTTACATTCGTTTGAAGTGTAGACGAGGAATACATGACACTTCGCAAATCATATTATATCTTATCATGAAACATAGAAATGAGATGCTATATCGCGTTTTAAGAAGCATTAGAAATCTATTGCTACGATACGTAGACATCTGCAAACGCTATTTCCTAGCGAGGAAGTGTCGCATTTACATTCATTTGAAGTGTAGACGAGGAATACATAACACTTCGCAAATCATATTACATCTTACCATGAAACATAGGAATGAGATGCGACATCCCGTTTTAAGAAGCATTAAAACTATATTGCTACGATACCTAACCATCTGCAGACGCTATTTCCTAGCAAGGAAGTGTCGCATTTACATCCATTTGAATCGTTGACGAGGAATGCATAACACTTCGCAATGAATATTATATCTTATCATGAAACATAGATATGAGATGCAATATCTCGTTTTAGGAAGCATTTGAACTCTATTGCTTCGATACGTAGAAATCTGCAGACGCTATTTCCTAGCAAGGAAGTGTCGCATTTACATTCGTTTGAAGTGTAGACGAGGAATACATGACACTTCGCAAATCATATTATATCTTATCATGAAACATAGAAATGAGATGCTATATCGCGTTTTAAGAAGCATTAGAAATCTATTGCTACGATACGTAGACATCTGCAAACGCTATTTCCTAGCGAGGAAGTGTCGCATTTACATTCATTTGAAGTGTAGACGAGGAATACATAACACTTCGCAAATCATATTACATCTTACCATGAAACATAGAAATGAGATGCGATATCGCGTTATAAGAAGCATTAGAACTCTATTGCTACGATACCTAGACATCTGCAGACGCTATTTCCTGGCAAGGAAGTGTCGCATTTACATTCATTTGAAGTGTAGACGAGGAATACATAATACTTCGCAATGACTATTATATCTTATCATGAAACATAGATATGAGATGCAATATCTCGTTGTACGAAGCATTTGAACACTATTGCTTCGATACGTAGACATCTGCAAACGCTATTTCCTTGCAAGGAAGTGTCGCATTTACATTCATCTGAAGTGTAGACGAGGAATACATAACACTTCGCAAATCATATTATATCTTACCATAAAACATAGAAATGAGATGCGATATCGCGTTTTAGGAAGCATTAGAAAGCTATTGCTACGATACGTAGACATCTGCAAACGCTATTTCCTAGCGAGGAAGTATCGCATTCACATTCATTTGAAGTGTAGACGAGGAATACATAACACTTCGCAAATCATATTATATCTTACCATGAAACATAGAAATGAGATGCCATATCGCGTTTTAAGAAGCATTAGAAATCTATTGCTACGATACGTAGACATCTGCAAACGCTACTTCCTAGCGAGGAAGTGTCGCATTTACATTCATTTGAAGTGTAGACGAGGAATACATAACACTTCGCAAATCAAATTACATCTTACCTTAAAACATAGAAATGTGATGCGATATCGCGTTTTAAGAAGCATCAGAAATCCATTGCTACGATACGTAGACATCTGCAAACGCCATTTCCTTGCAAGGAAGTGTCGCATTTACATTCATTTGAAGTGTAGACGAGGAATACATAACACTTCGCAAATCATATTATATCTTACCATGAAACATAGAAATGAGATGCGATATCGCGTTTTAAGAAGCATTAGAAATATATTGCTACGATACATAGACATCTGCAAACGCTATTTCCTGGCGAGGAAGTGTCGCATTTACATTCATTTGAAGTGTAGACGAGGAATACATAACACTTCGCAAATCATATTACATCTTACCATGAAACATAGAAATGAGATGCGATATCGCGTTATAAGAAGCATTAGAACTCTATTGCTACGATACCTAGACATCTGCAGACGCTATTTCCTGGCAAGGAAGTGTCGCATTTACATTCATTTGAAGTGTAGACGAGGAATACATAATACTTCGCAATGACTATTATATCTTATCATGAAACATAGATATGAGATGCAATATCTCGTTTTACGAAGCATTTGAACTCTATTGCTTCGATACGTAGACATCTGCAAACGCTATTTCCTTGCAAGGAAGTGTCGCATTTACATTCATCTGAAGTGTAGACGTGGAATACATAACACTTCGCAAATCATATTATATCTTACCATAAAACATAGAAATGAGATGCGATATCGCGTTTTAGGAAGCATTAGAAAGCTATTGCTACGATACGTAGACATCTGCAAACGCTATTTCCTAGCGAGGAAGTATCGCATTCACATTCATTTGAAGTGTAGACGAGGAATACATAACACTTCGCAAATCATGTTATATCTTACCATGAAACATAGAAATGAGATGCGATATCGCGTTTTAGGAAGCATTAGAAAGCTATTGTTACGATACGTAGACATCTGCAAACGCTATTTCCTTGCAAGGAAGTGTCGCATTTACTTTCATTTGAATCGTAGACGAGGAATGCATAACACTTCGCAATGAATATTATATCTTATCATGAAACATAGATATGAGATGCAGTATCTCGTTTTAAGAAGCATTTGAACTCTATTGCTTCGATACGTAGACATCTGCAAATGCTATTTCCTTGCAAGGAAGTGTCGCATTTACATTCATTTGAAGTGTAGACGAGGAATACATAGCATTTCGCAAATCATATTATACCTTACCATGAAACATAGAAATGAGATGCGATATCGCGTTTTAAGAAGAATTAGAACACTATTGCTACGATAGGTAGACATTTGCAACCGCTATTTCCTTGCAAGGAAGTGTCGCATTTACATTCATTTGAACCGTAGGCGAGGAAAAGCATAACACTTCGCAATGAATATTATATCTTATCATGAAGCATAGATATGAGATGCAATATCTCGTTTTAAGAAGCATTTGAACACTATTGCTTCGATACGTAGACATCTGCAATCGCTATTTCCTTGCAAGGAAGTGTCGCATTTACATTCATTTGAAGTGTAGACGAGGAATACATAACACTTCGCAAATCATATTATATCTTACTATGAAACATAGAAATGAGATGCGATATCGCATTTTAAGAAGCATTAGAACTCTATTGCTACGATACGTAGACATCTGCAAACGTTATTTCCTTGCAAGGAAGTGTCGCATTTACATTCATTTGAATCGTAGACGAGGAATGCATTACACTTCGCAAATCATATTATATCTTACCATGAAACATAGAAATGAGATGCGATATCGCGTTTTAAGAAGCATTGGAACTCTAATGCTACGATAGGTAGACATCTGCAATCGCTATTTCCTTGCAAGGAAGTGTCGCATTTACATTCATTTGAACCGTAGACGAGGAATGCATAACACTTCGCAATGAATATTATATCTTATCGTGAAACATAGATGTGAGATGCAATATCTCGTTTTAGGAAGCATTTGAACTCTATTGCTTCGATACGTAGACATCTGCAGACGCTATTTCCTAGCAAGGAAGTGTCGCATTTACATTCGTTTGAAGTGTAGACGAGGAATACATGACACTTCGCAAATCATATTATATCTTATCATGAAACATAGAAATGAGATGCTATATCGCGTTTTAAGAAGCATTAGAAATCTATTGCTACGATACGTAGACATCTGCAAACGCTATTTCCTAGCGAGGAAGTGTCGCATTTACATTCATTTGAAGTGTAGACGAGGAATACATAACACTTCGCAAATCATATTACATCTTACCATGAAACATAGGAATGAGATGCGACATCCCGTTTTAAGAAGCATTAAAACTATATTGCTACGATACCTAGCCATCTGCAGACGCTATTTCCTAGCAAGGAAGTGTCGCATTTACATCCATTTGAATCGTTGACGAGGAATGCATAACACTTCGCAATGAATATTATATCTTATCATGAAACATAGATATGAGATGCAATATCTCGTTTTAGGAAGCATTTGAACTCTATTGCTTCGATACGTAGAAATCTGCAGACGCTATTTCCTAGCAAGGAAGTGTCGCATTTACATTCGTTTGAAGTGTAGACGAGGAATACATGACACTTCGCAAATCATATTATATCTTATCATGAAACATAGAAATGAGATGCTATATCGCGTTTTAAGAAGCATTAGAAATCTATTGCTACGATACGTAGACATCTGCAAACGCTATTTCCTAGCGAGGAAGTGTCGCATTTACATTCATTTGAAGTGTAGACGAGGAATACATAACACTTCGCAAATCATATTACATCTTACCATGAAACATAGAAATGAGATGCGATATCGCGTTATAAGAAGCATTAGAACTCTATTGCTACGATACCTAGACATCTGCAGACGCTATTTCCTGGCAAGGAAGTGTCGCATTTACATTCATTTGAAGTGTAGACGAGGAATACATAATACTTCGCAATGACTATTATATCTTATCATGAAACATAGATATGAGATGCAATATCTCGTTGTACGAAGCATTTGAACACTATTGCTTCGATACGTAGACATCTGCAAACGCTATTTCCTTGCAAGGAAGTGTCGCATTTACATTCATCTGAAGTGTAGACGAGGAATACATAACACTTCGCAAATCATATTATATCTTACCATAAAACATAGAAATGAGATGCGATATCGCGTTTTAGGAAGCATTAGAAAGCTATTGCTACGATACGTAGACATCTGCAAACGCTATTTCCTAGCGAGGAAGTATCGCATTCACATTCATTTGAAGTGTAGACGAGGAATACATAACACTTCGCAATGAATATTATATCTTATCATGAAACATAGATATGAGATGCAATATCTCGTTTTAGGAAGCATTTGAACTCTATTGCTTCGATACGTAGACATCTGCAGACGCTATTTCCCAGCAAGGAAGTGTCGCATTTACATTCGTTTGAAGTGTAGACGAGGAATACATGACACTTCGCAAATCATATTATATCTTACCATGAAACATAGAAATGAGATGCTATATCGCGTTTTAAGGAGCATTAGAAATCTATTGCTACGATACGTAGACATCTGCAAACGCTATTTCCTAGCGAGGAAGTGTCGCATTTACATTCATTTGAAGTGTAGACGAGGAATACATAACACTTCGCAAATCATATTACATCTTACCATGAAACATAGAAATGAGATGCGATATCGCGTTTTAAGAAGCATTAAAACTATATTGCTACGATACCTAGACATCTGCAGACGCTATTTCCTAGCAAGGAAGTGTCACATTTACATTCATTTGAAGTGTAGACGAGGAATACATAAAACCTCGCAATGAATATTACATCTTATCATGAAATATAGAATTGAGATGCGATATCTTGTTTTAAGAAGCATTTGAACTCTATTGCTTCGATACGTAGACATCTGCAAACGCTATTTCCTAGCAAGGAAGTGTCGCATTTACATCCATTTGAATCGTAGACGAGGAATGCATAACACTTCGCAATGAATATTATATCTTATCATGAAACATAGATATGAGATGCAATATCTCGTTTTAGGAAGCATTTGAACTCTATTGCTTCGATACGTAGACATCTGCAGACGCTATTTCCTAGCAAGGAAGTGTCGCATTTACATTCGTTTGAAGTGTAGACGAGGAATACATGACACTTCGCAAATCATATTATATCTTACCATGAAACATAGAAATGAGATGCCATATCGCGTTTTAAGAAGCATTAGAAATCTATTGCTACGATACGTAGACATCTGCAAACGCTACTTCCTAGCGAGGAAGTGTCGCATTTACATTCATTTGAAGTGTAGACGAGGAATACATAACACTTCGCAAATCAAATTACATCTTACCTTAAAGCATAGAAATGTGATGCGATATCGCGTTTTAAGAAGCATCAGAAATCCATTGCTACGATACGTAGACATCTGCAAACGCCATTTCCTTGCAAGGAAGTGTCGCATTTACATTCATTTGAAGTGTAGACGAGGAATACATAACACTTCGCAAATCATATTATATCTTACCATGAAACATAGAAATGAGATGCGATATCGCGTTTTAAGAAGCATTAGAAATCTATTGCTACGATACGTAGACATCTGCAAACGCTATTTCCTAGCGAGGAAGTGTCGCATTTACATTCATTTGAAGTGTAGACGAGGAATACATAACACTTCGCAAATCATATTACATCTTACCATGAAACATAGAAATGAGATGCGATATCGCGTTATAAGAAGCATTAGAACTCTATTGCTACGATACCTAGACATCTGCAGACGCTATTTCCTGGCAAGGAAGTGTCGCATTTACATTCATTTGAAGTGTAGACGAGGAATACATAATACTTCGCAATGACTATTATATCTTATCATGAAACATAGATATGAGATGCAATATCTCGTTTTACGAAGCATTTGAACTCTATTGCTTCGATACGTAGACATCTGCAAACGCTATTTCCTTGCAAGGAAGTGTCGCATTTACATTCATCTGAAGTGTAGACGTGGAATACATAACACTTCGCAAATCATATTATATCTTACCATAAAACATAGAAATGAGATGCGATATCGCGTTTTAGGAAGCACTAGAAAGCTATTGCTACGATACGTAGACATCTGCAAACGCTATTTCCTAGCGAGGAAGTATCGCATTCACATTCATTTGAAGTGTAGACGAGGAATACATAACACTTCGCAAATCATGTTATATCTTACCATGAAACATAGAAATGAGATGCGATATCGCGTTTTAGGAAGCATTAGAAAGCTATTGTTACGATACGTAGACATCTGCAAACGCTATTTCCTTGCAAGGAAGTGTCGCATTTACTTTCATTTGAATCGTAGACGAGGAATGCATAACACTTCGCAATGAATATTATATCTTATCATGAAACATAGATATGAGATGCAGTATCTCGTTTTAAGAAGCATTTGAACTCTATTGCTTCGATACGTAGACATCTGCAAATGCTATTTCCTTGCAAGGAAGTGTCGCATTTACATTCATTTGAAGTGTAGACGAGGAATACGTAGCATTTCGCAAATCATATTATACCTTACCATGAAACATAGAAATGAGATGCGATATCGCGTTTTAAGAAGAATTAGAACACTATTGCTACGATAGGTAGACATTTGCAACCGCTATTTCCTTGCAAGGAAGTGTCGCATTTACATTCATTTGAACCGTAGACGAGGAAAAGCATAACACTTCGCAATGAATATTATATCTTATCATGAAGCATAGATATGAGATGCAATATCTCGTTTTAAGAAGCATTTGAACACTATTGCTTCGATACGTAGACATCTGCAATCGCTATTTCCTTGCAAGGAAGTGTCGCATTTACATTCATTTGAAGTGTAGACGAGGAATACATAACACTTCGCAAATCATATTATATCTTACTATGAAACATAGAAATGAGATGCGATATCGCATTTTAAGAAGCATTAGAACTCTATTGCTACGATACGTAGACATCTGCAAACGTTATTTCCTTGCAAGGAAGTGTCGCATTTACATTCATTTGAATCGTAGACGAGGAATGCATTACACTTCGCAATGAATATTATATCTCATCAGGAAACATAGATATGAGATGCAATATCTCGTTTTAAGAAGCATTTGAACTTTATTGCTTCGATACGTAGACATCTGCAAACGCTATTTCCTAGCAAGGAAGTGTCGCATTTACATTCATTTGAAGTGTAGGCAAGGAATACATAACACTTCGCAATGAATATTACATCTTATCATGAAATATAGAATTGAGATGCGATATCTTGTTTTAAGAAGCATTTGACCTCTATTGCTTCGATACGTAGACATCTGCAAACGCTATTTCCTAGCAAGGAAGTGTCGCATTTACATCCATTTGAATCGTAGACGAGGAATGCATAACACTTCGCAATACATATTATATCTTACCATGAAACATAGAAATGAGATGCGATATCGCGTTTAAAGAAGCATTAGAACACTATTGCTACGATAGGTAGACATTTGCAAACGCTATTTCCTAGCAAAGAAGTCTCGCATTTACATTCATTTGAAGTATAGGCGAGGAATACATAACACTTCGCAAATAATATTACATCTTACCATGAAACATAGAAATAAGATGCGATATCGCGTTTTAAGAAGCATTAGAACTCTATTGCTACGATACCTTGACATCTGCAGACGCTATTTCCTTGCAAGGTAGTGTCGCATTTACATTCATTTGAAGTGTAAACGAGGAATACATGATACTTTGCAAATCATATTATATCTTACCATGAAACATAAAAATGAGATGCGATATCGTGTTTTAAGAAGCATTAGAACACTATTGCTACGATAGGTAGTCATCTGCAGACGCTATTTCCTAGCAAGGAAGTGTCGCATTTACATTCATTTGAAGTGTAGACGAGGAATGCATAACACTTCGCAAATCATATTACATCTTACCATGAAACATAGAAATGAGATGCGACATCGCGTTTTAAGAAGTTTTAGAACTCTATTGCTACGATACCTAGACATCTGCAGACGCTATTTCCTAGCAAGGAAGTGTCGCATTTACACTCATTTGAAGTGTAGACGAGGAATACATGACACTTCGCAAATCATATTATATCTTACCATGAAACATAGAAATGAGATGCGATATCGCGTGTTAAGAAGCATTAGAACACTATTGTTACGATACCTAGACAACTGCAGACGCTATTTCCTTGCAAGGAAGTGTCGCATTTACATTCATTTGAAGTGTAGGCGAGGAATACATGACACTTCGCAATGAATATTACATCTTATCATGAAACATAGAATTGAGATGCGATATCTTGTTTTAAGAAGCATTTGAAATCTATTGCTTCGATACGTAGACATCTGCAAACGCTATTTCCTAGCAAGGAAGTGTCGCATTTACATCCATTTGAATCGTAGACAAGGAATGCATAACACTTCGCAAATCATATTACATCTTACCATGAAACATAGAAATGAGATGCGATATCGCGTTTTAAGAAGCATTTGAACTTTATTGCTTCGATACGTAGACATCTGCAAACGCTATTTCCTAGCAAGGAAGTGTCGCATTTACATTCATTTGAAGTGTAGGCGAGGAATACATAACACTTCGCAATGAATATTACATCTTATCATGAAATATAGAATTGTGATGCGATATCTTGTTTGAAGAAGCATTTGACCTCTATTGCTTCGATACGTAGACATCTGCAAACGCTATTTCCTAGCAAGGAAGTGTCGCATTTACATCCATTTCAATCGTAGACGAGGAATGCATAACACTTCGCAATACATATTATATCTTACCATGAAACATAGAAATGAGATGCGATATCGCGTTTTAAGAAGCATTAGAACTCTACTGCTACGATACCTAGACATCTGCAGACGCTATTTCCTAGCAAGGAAGTGTCGCATTTACATTCGTTTGAAATGTAGACGAGGAATACATGATACTTCGCAAATCATATTATATCATACCATGAAACATAGAAATGAGATGCGATATCGCGTTTTAAGAAGCATTAGAACTCTATTTCTACGATACCTAGACATCTGCAGATGCTATTTCCTAGCAAGGAAGTGTCGCATTTACTTTCATTTGAAGTGTAGACGAGGAATACATGATACTTCGCAAATCATATTATATCTTACCATGAAACATAGAAATGAGATGCGATATCGCGTTTTAAGAAGCATTAGAACACTATTGCTACGATAGGTAGACATTTGCAAACGCTATTTCCTAGCAAAGAAGTCTCGCATTTACATTCATTTGAAGTGTAGGCGAGGAATACATAACACTTCGCAAATAATATTACATCTTACCATGAAACATAGAAATAAAATGCGATATCGCGTTTTAAGAAGCATTAGAACTCTATTGCTACGATACCTAGACATATGCAGACGCTATTTCCTTGCAAGGTAGTGTCGCATTTACATTCATTTGAAGTGTAAACGAGGAATACATGATACTTTGCAAATCATATTATATCTTACCATGAAACATAGAAATGAGATGCGATATCGTGTTTTAAGAAGCATTAGAACACTATTGCTACGATAGGTAGTCATCTACAGACGCTATTTCCTAGCAAGGAAGTGTCGCATTTACATTCATTTGAAGTGTATACGAGGAATGCATAACACTTCGCAAATCATATTACATCTTACCATGAAACATAGAAATGAGATGCGATATCGCGTTTTAAGAAGCATTAGAACACTATTGTTACGATACCTAGACAACTGCAGACGCTATTTCCTTGGAGGGAAGTGTCGCATTTACATTCATTTGAAGTGTAGGCGAGGAATACATGACACTTCGCAATGAATATTACATCTTATCATGAAACATAGAATTGAGATGCGATATCTTGTTTTAAGAAGCATTTGAAATCTATTGCTTCGATACGTAGACATCTGCAAACGCTATTTCCTAGCAAGGAAGTGTCGCATTTACATCCATTTGAATCGTAGACGAGGAATGCATAACACTTCGCAATGAATATTATATCTTATCATGAAACATAGATATGAGATGCAATATCTCGTTTTAGGAAGCATTTGAACTCTATTGCTTCGATACGTAGACATCTGCAAACGCTATGTCCTTCCAAGGAAGTGTCACATTTACATTCATCTGAAGTGTAGACGACGAATACATAACACTTCGCAAATCATATTATATCTTACCATGAAACATAGAAATGAGATGCGACATCGCGTTCTAAGAAGCATTAGAACACTACTGCTACGATAGGTAGACATCTGCAAACGCCATTTCCTAGCGAGGAAGTGTCGCATTTATATTCATTTGAAGTGTAGGCGAGAAATACATAACACTTCGCAATGAATATTACATCTTATCATGAAACATAGAATTGAGATGCGATATCTTGTTTTAAGAAGCATTTGAACACTATTGCTTCGATACGTAGACATCTGCAAACGCTATTTCCTAGCAAGGAAGTGTCGCATTTACATCCATTTGAATCGTAGACGAGGAATGCATAACACTTCGCAATGAATATTATATCTTATCATGAAACATAGATATGAGATGCGATGTCTCGTTTTAAGAAGCATTAGAAATCTATTGCTACGATACGTAGACATCTGCAAACGCCATTTCCTAGCGAGGAAGTGTCGCATTCACATTCATTTGAAGTGTAGGCGAGGAATACATAACACTTCGCAATGAATATTACATCCTATCATGAAACATAGAATTAAGATGCGATATCTTGTTTTAGGAAGCATTTGAACTCTATTGCTTCGATACGTGGACATCTGCAAACGCTATTTCCTTGCAAGGAAGAGTCGCATTTACATTCATTTGAAGTGTAGACGAGGAATACATGATACTTCGCAAGTCATATTATATCTTACCATGAAACATAGAGATGAGATGCGATATGGCGTTTTAAGTAGCATTAGAAAGCTATTGCTACGATTCGTAGACATCTGCAAACGCTATTTCCTTGCAAGGAAGTGTCGCATTTACATTCATTTGTAGTGTAGACTAGGAATACATGACACGTCGCAAATCATATTATATCTTACCATGAAACATAGAAATGAGATTCGATATCGCGTTTTGAGTAGCATTAGAAAGCTGTTGCTACGATACGTAGACATCTGCAAACGCTATTTCCTTGCAAGGAAGTGCGCATTTACATTTAGTTGATGTGTAGACGAGGAATACATAACACTTCGCAAATCATATTATATCTTACCATGAAACATAGAAATGAGATGCGATATCGCGTTTTAAGAAGCATTAGAACTCTATTGCTACGATACGTAGACATCTGCAAACGCTATTTCCTAGCAAGGAAGTGTCGCATTTACATTCATTTGAAGTGTAGGCGAGGAATACATGACACTTCTCAAATCATATTATATCTCACCATGAAACATAGAAATGAGATGCGATATCGCGTTTTAAGAAGCATTAGAACTCTATTGCTACGATACCTAGACATCTGCAGACGCTATTTCCTAGCAAGGAAGTGTCGCATTTACATCCATTTGAATCGTAGACGAGGAATGCATAACACTTCGCAATGAATATTATAGCTTATCATGAAACATAGATATGAGATGCAATATCTCGTTTTAGGAAGCACTTGAACTCTATTGCTTCGATACGTAGACATCTGCAAACGCTATTTCCTAGCGAGGAAGTATCGCATTCACATTCATTTGACGTGTAGACGAGGAATACATAACACTTCGCAAATCATGTTATATCTTACCATGAAACATAGAAATGAGATGCGATATCGCGTTTTAAGAAGCATAAGAACTCTATAGCTACGATACGTAGACATCTGCAAACGCTATTTCCTTGCAAGGAAGTGTCGCATTTACATTCATTTGAAGTGTAGACGAGGAATACACAATACTTCGCAAATCATGTTACATCTTACCATGAAACATAGAAATGAGATGCGATATCGCGTTTTAGAAAGCATTTGAACACTATTGCTTCGATACGTAGACATCTGCAAACGCTATTTCCTAGCAAGGAAGTGTCGCATTTACATTCATTTGAAGTGTAGACGAGGAATACATCACACTTCGCAAATCATATTATATCTCACCATGAAGCATAGAAATGAGATGCGATATCGCGTTTTAAGAAGCATTAGAACTCTATTGCTACGATACCTAGACATCTGCAGATGCTATTTCCCAGCAAGGAAGTATCGCATTCACATTCATTTGAAGTGTAGACAAGGAATACATAACACTTCGCAAATCATGGTATATCTTACCATGAAACATAGAATTGAGATGCGATATCGCGTTTTAAGAACATATGAACTCTATTGCTACGAGACGTAGACATCTGCAATCGCTATTTCCTTGCAAGGAAGTGTCGCATTTACATTCATTTGAAGTGCAGACGAGGAATACATCACACTTCGCAAATCATATTATATCTTACCATGAAACATAGAAATGAGATGCGATATCGCGTTTTAAGAAGCATTAGAACTCTATTGCTACGATACGTTGACATCTGCAAACGCTATTTCCTAGCAAGGAAGTGTCGCATTTACATCCATTTGAATCGTAGACGAGGAATGCATAACACTTCGCAATGAATATTATAGCTTATCATGAAACATAGATATGAGATGCAATATCTCGTTTTAGGAAGCACTTGAACTCTATTGCTTCGATACGTAGACATCTGCAAACGCTATTTCCTAGCGAGGAAGTATCGCATTCACATTCATTTGAAGTGTAGACGAGGAATACATAACACTTCGCAAATCATGTTATATCTTACCATGAAACATAGAAATGAGATGCGATATCGCGTTTTAAGAAGCATTAGAACTCTATTGCTTCGATACGTAGACATCTGCAAACGCTATTTCCTAGCAAGGAAGTGTCGCATTTACATCCATTTGAATCGTAGGCGAGGAATGCATAACAATTCGCAATGAATATTATAGCTTATCATGAAACATAGATATGAGATGCAATATCTCGTTTTAGGAAGCATTTGAACTCTATTGCTTCGATACGTAGACATCTGCAAACGCTATTTCCTAGCGAGGAAGTATCGCATTCACATTCATTTGAAGTGTAGACGAGGAATACATAACACTTCGCAAACCATGTTATATCTTACCATGAAACATAGAAATGAGATGCGATATCGCGTTTTAAGAAGCATTAGAACTCTATTGCTTCGATACGTAGACATCTGCAAACGCTATTTCCTAGCAAGGAAGTGTCGCATTTACATCCATTTGAATCGTAGACGAGGAATGCATAACACTTCGCAATGAATATTATATCTTATCATGAAACATAGATATGAGATGCGATATCGCGTTTTAAGAATCATATGAACTCTATTGCTACGATACGTAGACATCTGCAGACGCTATTTCCTAGCCAGGAAGTGTCGCATTTACATTCATTTGAAGTGTAGACGAGGAATACACAACACTTCGCAAATCATATTATATCTTACCATGAAACATAGATATGAGATGCAATATCTCGTTTTAGGAAGCACTTGAACTCTATTGCTTCGATACGTAGACATCTGCAAACGCTATTTCCTAGCGAGGAAGTATCGCATTCACATTCATTTGACGTGTAGACGAGGAATACATAACACTTCGCAAATCATGTTATATCTTACCATGAAACATAGAAATGAGATGCGATATCGCGTTTTAAGAAGCATAAGAACTCTATAGCTACGATACGTAGACATCTGCAAACGCTATTTCCTTGCAAGGAAGTGTCGCATTTACATTCATTTGAAGTGTAGACGAGGAATACACAATACTTCGCAAATCATGTTACATCTTACCATGAAACATAGAAATGAGATGCGATATCGCGTTTTAGAAAGCATTTGAACACTATTGCTTCGATACGTAGACATCTGCAAACGCTATTTCCTAGCAAGGAAGTGTCGCATTTACATTCATTTGAAGTGTAGACGAGGAATGCATCACACTTCGCAAATCATATTATATCTCACCATGAAGCATAGAAATGAGATGCGATATCGCGTTTTAAGAAGCATTAGAACTCTATTGCTACGATACCTAGACATCTGCAGATGCTATTTCCCAGCAAGGAAGTATCGCATTCACATTCATTTGAAGTGTAGACAAGGAATACATAACACTTCGCAAATCATGGTATATCTTACCATGAAACATAGAATTGAGATGCGATATCGCGTTTTAAGAACATATGAACTCTATTGCTACGAGACGTAGACATCTGCAATCGCTATTTCCTTGCAAGGAAGTGTCGCATTTACATTCATTTGAAGTGCAGACGAAGAATACATCACACTTCGCAAATCATATTATATCTTACCATGAAACATAGAAATGAGATGCGATATCGCGTTTTAAGAAGCATTAGAACTCTATTGCTACGATACGTTGACATCTGCAAACGCTATTTCCTAGCAAGGAAGTGTCGCATTTACATCCATTTGAATCGTAGACGAGGAATGCATAACACTTCGCAATGAATATTATAGCTTATCATGAAACATAGATATGAGATGCAATATCTCGTTTTAGGAAGCACTTGAACTCTATTGCTTCGATACGTAGACATCTGCAAACGCTATTTCCTAGCGAGGAAGTATCGCATTCACATTCATTTGAAGTGTAGACGAGGAATACATAACACTTCGCAAATCATGTTATATCTTACCATGAAACATAGAAATGAGATGCGATATCGCGTTTTAAGAAGCATTAGAACTCTATTGCTTCGATACGTAGACATCTGCAAACGCTATTTCCTAGCAAGGAAGTGTCGCATTTACATCCATTTGAATCGTAGACGAGGAATGCATAACACTTCGCAATGAATATTATATCTTATCATGAAACATAGACATGAGATGCGATATCGCGTTTTAAGAATCATATGAACTCTATTGCTACGATACGTAGACATCTGCAGACGCTATTTCCTAGCCAGGAAGTGTCGCATTTACATTCATTTGAAGTGTAGACGAGGAATACACAACACTTCGCAAATCATATTATATCTTACCATGAAACATAGGAATGAGATGCGATATCTCGTTTTAAGAAGCATTAGAAAGCTATTGCTACGATACGTAGACATCTGCAAACGCCATTTCCTAGCGAGGAAGTGTCGCATTCACATTCATTTGAAGTGTAGACGAGGAATACACAATACTTCGCAAATCATATTATATCTTACCATGAAACATAGAAATGAGATGCGATATCGCGTTTTAGAAAGCATTTGAACACTATTGCTTCGATACGTAGACATCTGCAAACGCTATTTCCTAGCGAGAAAGTATCGCATTCGCATTCATTTGAAGTGTAGACGAGGAATACATAACACTTCGCAAATCATGTTATATCTTACCATGAAACATAGAAATGAGATGCGATATCGCGTTTTAAGAATCATTTGAACTCTATTGCTTCGATACGTGGACATCTGCAAACGCTATTTCCTTGCAAGGAAGTGTCGCATTTACATTCATTTGAAGTGTAGACGAGGAATACATAACACTTCGCAAATTATATTATATCTTACCATGAATCATAGAAATGAGATGCGATATCGCGTTTTGAGAAGCATTAGAACTCTATTGCTACGATACCTAGACATCTGCAGACGCTATATCCTAGCAAGGAAGTGTCGCATTTACATTCGTTTGAAATGTAGGCGAGGAATACATGATACTTCGCAAATCATACTATATCTTACCATGAAACATAGAAATGAGATGCGATATCGCGTTTTAAGAAGCATTAGAACACTATTGCTACGATAGGTAGACATTTGCAAACGCTATTTCCTAGCAAAGAAGTCTCGCATTTACATTCATTTGAAGTATAGGCGAGGAATACATAACACTTCGCAAATAATATTACATCTTACCATGAAACATAAAAATAAGATGCGATATCGCGTTTTAAGAAGCATTAGAACTCTATTGCTACGATACCTAGATATCTGCAGACGCTATTTTCTTGCAAGGAAGTGTCGCATTTACATTCATTTGAAATGTAGACGAGGAATACATGATACTTCGCAAATCATATTATATCATACCATGAAAAATGGAAATGAGATGCGATATCGCGTTTTAAGAAGCATTAGAACTCCATTGCTACGATACCTAGACATCTGCAGATGCTATTTCCTAGCAAGGAAGTGTCGCATTTACATTCATTTGAAGTGTAGACGAGGAATACATGATACTTCGCAAATCATATTATGTCATACCATGAAACATGGAAATGAGATGCGATATCGCGTTTTAAGAAGCATTAGAACTCTATTGCTACGATACCTAGACATCTGCAAATGCTATTTCCTAGCAAGGAAGTGTCGCATTTACATTCATTTGAAGTGTAGACGAGGAATACATGATACTTCGCAAATCATATTATATCTTACCATGAAACATAGAAATGGGATGCGATATCGCGTTTTAAGAAGCATTAGAACACTATTGCTACGATAGGTAGACATTTGCAAACGCTATTTCCTAGCAAAGAAGTCTCGCATTTACATTCATTTGAAGTATAGGCGAGGAATACATAACACTTCGCAAATAATATTACATCTTACCATGAAACATAGAAATGAGATGCGATATCGCGTTTTAAGTAGCATTAGAACTCTATTGCTACGATACCTAGACATCTGCAGACGCTATTTCCTAGCAAGGAAGTGTCGCATTTACATTCATTTGAAGTGTAGACGAGGAATACATGATACTTCGCAAATCATATTATATCTTACCATGAGACATAGAAATGAGATGCGTTATCGCGTTTTAAGAAGCATTAGAACTCTATTGCTACGATACCTAGACATCTGCAGATGCTATTTCCTAGCAAGGAAGTGTCGCATTTACATTCATTTGAAGTGTAGACGAGGAATACATGATACTTCGCAAATCATATTATATCTTACCATGAGACATAGAAATGAGATGCGATATCGCGTTTTAAGAAGCATTAGAACACTATTGCTACGATAGGTAGACATTTGCAAACGCTATTTCCTAGGAAAGAAGTCTCGCATTTACATTCATTTGAAGTATAGGCGAGGAATACATAACACTTCGCAAATAATATTACATCTTACCATGAAACATAGAAATGAAATGCGATAACGCGTTTTAAGAAGCATTAGAACTCTATTGCTACGATACCTAGATATCTGCAGACGCTATTTCCTTGCAAGAAAGTGTCGCATTTACATTCATTTGAAATGTAGACGAGGAATACATGATACTTCGCAAATCATATCATATCTTACCATGAAACATAGAAATGGGATGCGATATCGCGTTTTAAGAAGCATTAGAACACTATTGCTACGATAGGTAGACATTTGCAAACGCTATTTCCTGGCAAAGAAGTCTCGCATTTACATTCATTTGAAGTGTAGACGAGGAATACATGATACTTCGCAAATCATATTATATCTTACCATGAAACATAGAAATGAGATGGGATATCGCGTTTTAAGAAGCATTAGAACACTATTGCTACGATAGGTAGATATTTGCAAACGCTATTTCCTAGGAAAGAAGTCCCGCATTTACATTCATTTGAAGTATAGGCGAGGAATACATAACACTTCGCAACTAATATTACATCTTACCATGAAACATAGAAATGAGATGCGATATCGCGTTTTAAGAAGCATTAGAACTCTATTGCTACGATACGTAGACTTCTGCAAACGCTATTTCCTTGCAAGGAAGTGTCGCATTTACATTCATTTGAAGTGTGGGCGAGGAATACATAACACTTCGCAAATCATATTATATCTTACCATGAAACATAGAATTGAGATGCGATATCGCGTTTTAAGAACATATGAACTCTATTGCTACGAGACGTAGACATCTGCAATCGCTATTTCCTTGCAAGGAAGTGTCGCATTTACATTCATTTGAAGTGCAGACGAGGAATACATCACACTTCGCAAATCATATTATATCTTACCATGAAACATAGAAATGAGATGCGATATCGCGTTTTAGGAAGCATTAGAACTCTATTGCTACGATACGTTGACATCTGCAAACGCTATTTCCTTGCAAGGAAGTGTCGCATTTACATCCATTTGAATCGTAGACGAGGAATGCATAACACTTCGCAATGAATATTATAGCTTATCATGAAACATAGATATGAGATGCAATATCTCGTTTTAGGAAGCATTTGAACTCTATTGCTTCGATACGTAGACATCTGCAAACGCTATTTCCTAGCGAGGAAGTATCGCATTCACATTCATTTGAAGTGTAGACGAGGAATACATAACACTTCGCAAATCATGTTATATCTTACCATGAAACATAGAAATGAGATGCGATATCGCGTTTTAAGAACCATTTGAACTCTATTGCTACGATACCTAGACATCTGCAGATGCTATTTCCCAGCAAGGAAGTATCGCATTCACATTCATTTGAAGTGTAGACAAGGAATACATAACACTTCGCAAATCATGATATATCTTACCATGAAACATAGAATTGAGATGCGATATCGCGTTTTAAGAACATATGAACTCTATTGCTACGAGACGTAGACATCTGCAATCGCTATTTCCTTGCAAGGAAGTGTCGCATTTACATCCATTTGAATCGTAGACGAGGAATGCATAACACTTCGCAATGAATATTATAGCTTATCATGAAACATAGATATGAGATGCAATATCTCGTTTTAGGAAGCATTTGAACTCTATTGCTTCGATACGTAGACATCTGCAAACGCTATTTCCTAGCGAGGAAGTATCGCATTCGCATTCATTTGAAGTGTAGACGAGGAATACATAACACTTCGCAAATCATGTTATATCTTACCATGAAACATAGAAATGAGATGCGATGTCGCGTTTTAAGAATCATTTGAACTCTATTGCTTCGATACGTGGACATCTGCAAACGCTATTTCCTTGCAAGGAAGTGTCGCATTTACATTCATTTGAAGTGTAGACGAGGAATACATAACACTTCGCAAATTATATTATATCTTACCAAGAATCATAGAAATGAGATGCGATATCGCGTTTTGAGAAGCATTAGAACTCTATTGCTACGATACCTAGACATCTGCAGACGCTATATCCTAGCAAGGAAGTGTCGCATTTACATTCGTTTGAAATGTAGGCGAGGAATACATGATACTTCGCAAATCATATTATATCTTACCATTAAACATAGAAATGAGATGCGATATCGCGTTTTAAGAAGCATTAGAACACTATTGCTACGATAGGTAGACATTTGCAAACGCTATTTCCTAGCAAAGAAGTCTCGCATTTACATTCATTTGAAGTATAGGCGAGGAATACATAACACTTCGCAAATAATATTACATCTTACCATGAAACATAGAAATGAGATGCGATATCGCGTTTTAAGAAGCATTAGAACTCTATTGCTACGATACGTAGACTTCTGCAAACGCTATTTCCTTGCAAGGAAGTGTCGCATTTACATTCATTTGAAGTGTGGGCGAGGAATACATAACACTTCGCAAATCATATTATATCTTACCATGAAACATAGAATTGAGATGCGATATCGCGTTTTAGGAACATATGAACTCTATTGCTACGAGACGTAGACATCTGCAATCGCTATTTCCTTGCAAGGAAGTGTCGCATTTACATTCATTTGAAGTGCAGACGAGGAATACATCACACTTCGCAAATCTTATTATATCTTACCATGAAACATAGAAATGAGATGCGATATCGCGTTTTAGGAAGCATTAGAACTCTATTGCTACGATACGTTGACATCTGCAAACGCTATTTCCTTGCAAGGAAGTGTCGCATTTACATCCATTTGAATCGTAGACGAGGAATGCATAACACTTCGCAATGAATATTATAGCTTATCATGAAACATAGATATGAGATGCAATATCTCGTTTTAGGAAGCATTTGAACTCTATTGCTTCGATACGTAGACATCTGCAAACGCTATTTCCTAGCGAGGAAGTATCGCATTCACATTCATTTGAAGTGTAGACGAGGAATACATAACACTTCGCAAATCATGTTATATCTTACCATGAAACATAGAAATGAGATGCGATATCGCGTTTTAAGAATCATTTGAACTCTATTGCTACGATACCTAGACATCTGCAGATGCTATTTCCCAGCAAGGAAGTATCGCATTCACATTCATTTGAAGTGTAGACAAGGAATACATAACACTTCGCAAATCATGATATATCTTACCATGAAACATAGAATTGAGATGCGATATCGCGTTTTAAGAACATATGAACTCTATTGCTACGAGACGTAGACATCTGCAATCGCTATTTCCTTGCAAGGAAGTGTCGCATTTACATTCATTTGAAGTGCAGACGAGGAATACATCACACTTCGCAAATCATATTATATCTTACCATGAGACATAGAAATGAGATGCGATATCGCGTTTTAGGAAGCATTAGAACTCTATTGCTACGATACGTTGACATCTGCAAACGCTATTTCCTTGCAAGGAAGTGTCGCATTTACATCCATTTGAATCGTAGACGAGGAATGCATAACACTTCGCAATGAATATTATAGCTTATCATGAAACATAGGTATGAGATGCAATATCTCGTTTTAGGAAGCATTTGAACTCTATTGCTTCGATACGTAGACATCTGCAAACGCTATTTCCTAGCGAGGAAGTATCGCATTCACATTCATTTGAAGTGTAGACGAGGAATACATAACACTTCGCAAATCATGTTATATCTTACCATGAAACATAGAAATGAGATGCGATATCGCGTTTTAAGAATCATTTGAACTCTATTGCTACGATACCTAGACATCTGCAGATGCTATTTCCCAGCAAGGAAGTATCGCATTCACATTCATTTGAAGTGTAGACAAGGAATACATAACACTTCGCAAATCATGATATATCTTACCATGAAACATAGAATTGAGATGCGATATCGCGTTTTAAGAACATATGAACTCTATTGCTACGAGACGTAGACATCTGCAATCGCTATTTCCTTGCAAGGAAGTGTCGCATTTACATTCATTTGAAGTGCAGACGAGGAATACATCACACTTCGCAAATCATATTATATCTTACCATGAAACATAGAAATGAGATGCGATATCGCGTTTTAGGAAGCATTAGAACTCTATTGCTACGATACGTTGACATCTGCAAACGCTATTTCCTTGCAAGGAAGTGTCGCATTTACATCCATTTGAATCGTAGACGAGGAATGCATAACACTTCGCAATGAATATTATAGCTTATCATGAAACATAGATATGAGATGCAATATCTCGTTTTAGGAAGCATTTGAACTCTATTGCTTCGATACGTAGACATCTGCAAACGCTATTTCCTAGCGAGGAAGTATCGCATTCACATTCATTTGAAGTGTAGACGAGGAATACATAACACTTCGCAAATCATGTTATATCTTACCATGAAACATAGAAATGAGATGCGATATCGCGTTTTAAGAATCATTTGAACTCTATTGCTACGATACCTAGACATCTGCAGATGCTATTTCCCAGCAAGGAAGTATCGCATTCACATTCATTTGAAGTGTAGACAAGGAATACATAACACTTCGCAAATCATGATATATCTTACCATGAAACATAGAATTGAGATGCGATATCGCGTTTTAAGAACATATGAACTCTATTGCTACGAGACGTAGACATCTGCAATCGCTATTTCCTTGCAAGGAAGTGTCGCATTTACATCCATTGGAATCGTAGACGAGGAATGCATAACACTTCGCAATGAATATTATAGCTTATCATGAAGCATAGATATGAGATGCAATATCTCGTTTTAGGAAGCATTTGAACTCTATTGCTTCGATACGTAGACATCTGCAAACGCTATTTCCTAGCGAGGAAGTATCGCATTCGCATTCATTTGAAGTGTAGACGAGGAATACATAACACTTCGCAAATCATGTTATATCTTACCATGAAACATAGAAATGAGATGCGATATCGCGTTTTAAGAATCATTTGAACTCTATTGCTTCGATACGTGGACATCTGCAAACGCTATTTCCTTGCAAGGAAGTGTCGCATTTACATTCATTTGAAGTGTAGACGAGGAATACATAACACTTCGCAAATTATATTATATCTTACCAAGAATCATAGAAATGAGATGCGATATCGCGTTTTGAGAAGCATTAGAACTCTATTGCTACGATACCTAGACATCTGCAGACGCTATATCCTAGCAAGGAAGTGTCGCATTTACATTCGTTTGAAATGTAGGCGAGGAATACATGATACTTCGCAAATCATATTATATCTTACCATTAAACATAGAAATGAGATGCGATATCGCGTTTTAAGAAGCATTAGAACACTATTGCTACGATAGGTAGACATTTGCAAACGCTATTTCCTAGCAAAGAAGTCTCGCATTTACATTCATTTGAAGTATAGGCGAGGAATACATAACACTTCGCAAATAATATTACATCTTACCATGAAACATAGAAATGAGATGCGATATCGCGTTTTAAGAAGCATTAGAACTCTATTGCTACGATACGTAGACTTCTGCAAACGCTATTTCCTTGCAAGGAAGTGTCGCATTTACATTCATTTCAAGTGTGGGCGAGGAATACATAACACTTCGCAAATCATATTATATCTTACCATGAAACATAGAATTGAGATGCGATATCGCGTTTTAAGAACATATGAACTCTATTGCTACGAGACGTAGACATCTGCAATCGCTATTTCCTTGCAAGGAAGTGTCGCATTTACATTCATTTGAAGTGCAGACGAGGAATACATCACACTTCGCAAATCATATTATATCTTACCATGAAACATAGAAATGAGATGCGATATCGCGTTTTAGGAAGCATTAGAACTCTATTGCTACGATACGTTGACATCTGCAAACGCTATTTCCTTGCAAGGAAGTGTCGCATTTACATCCATTTGAATCGTAGACGAGGAATGCATAACACTTCGCAATGAATATTATAGCTTATCATGAAACATAGATATGAGATGCAATATCTCGTTTTAGGAAGCATTTGAACTCTATTGCTTCGATACGTAGACATCTGCAAACGCTATTTCCTAGCGAGGAAGTATCGCATTCACATTCATTTGAAGTGTAGACGAGGAATACATAACACTTCGCAAATCATGTTATATCTTACCATGAAACATAGAAATGAGATGCGATATCGCGTTTTAAGAATCATTTGAACTCTATTGCTACGATACCTAGACATCTGCAGTTGCTATTTCCCAGCAAGGAAGTATCGCATTCACATTCATTTGAAGTATAGGCGAGGAATACATAACACTTCGCAAATAATATTACATCTTACCATGAAACATAAAAATAAGATGCGATATCGCGTTTTAAGAAGCATTAGAACTCTATTGCTACGATACCTAGATATCTGCAGACGCTATTCCCTTGCAAGGAAGTGTAGCATTTACATTCATTTGAAATGTAGACGAGGAATACATGATACCTCGCAAATCATATTATATCATACCATGAAACATGGAAATGAGATGCGATATCGCGTTTTAAGAAGCATTAGAACTCCATTGCTACGTTACCTAGACATCTGCAGGTGCTATTTCCTAGCAAGGAAGTGTCGCATTTACATTCATTTGAAGTGTAGACGAGGAATACATGATACTTCGCAAATCATATTATATCATACCATGAAACATGGAAATGAGATGCGATATCGCGTTTTAAGAAGCATTAGAACTCTATTGCTACGATACCTAGACATCTGCAAATGCTATTTCCTAGCAAGGAAGTGTCGCATTTACATTCATTTGAAGTGTAGACGAGGAATACATGATACTTCGCAAATCATATTATATCTTACCATGAAACATAGAAATGGGATGCGATATCGCGTTTTAAGAAGCATTAGAACACTATTGCTACGATAGGTAGATATTTGCAAACGCTATTTCCTAGGAAAGAAGTCCCGCATTTACATTCATTTGAAGTATAGGCGAGGAATACATAACACTTGGCAAATAATATTACATCTTACCATGAAACATAGAAATGAGATGCGATATCGCGTTTTAAGAAGCATTAGAACTCTATTGCTACGATACGTAGACTTCTGCAAACGCTATTTCCTTGCAAGGAAGTGTCACATTTACATTCATTTGAAGTGTGGGCGAGGAATACATAACACTTCGCAAATCATATTATATCTTACCATGAAACATAGAATTGAGATGCGATATCGCGTTTTAAGAACATATGAACTCTATTGCTACGAGACGTAGACATCTGCAATCGCTATTTCCTTGCAAGGAAGTGTCGCATTTACATTCATTTGAAGTGCAGACGAGGAATACATCACACTTCGCAAATCATATTATATCTTACCATGAAACATAGAAATGAGATGAGATATCGCGTTTTAGGAAGCATTAGAACTCTATTGCTACGATACGTTGACATCTGCAAACGCTATTTCCTTGCAAGGAAGTGTCGCATTTACATCCATTTGAATCGTAGACGAGGAATGCATAACACTTCGCAATGAATATTATAGCTTATCATGAAACATAGATATGAGATGCAATATCTCGTTTTAGGAAGCATTTGAACTCTATTGCTTCGATACGTAGACATCTGCAAACGCTATTTCCTAGCGAGGAAGTATCGCATTCACATTCATTTGAAGTGTAGACGAGGAATACATAACACTTCGCAAATCATGTTATATCTTACCATGAAACATAGAAATGAGATGCGATATCGCGTTTTAAGAATCATTTGAACTCTATTGCTACGATACCTAGACATCTGCAGATGCTATTTCCCAGCAAGGAAGTATCGCATTCACATTCATTTGAAGTGTAGACAAGGAATACATAACACTTCGCAAATCATGATATATCTTACCATGAAACATAGAATTGAGATGCGATATCGCGTTTTAAGAACATATGAACTCTATTGCTACGAGACGTAGACATCTGCAATCGCTATTTCCTTGCAAGGAAGTGTCGCATTTACATCCATTTGAATCGTAGACGAGGAATGCATAACACTTCGCAATGAATATTATAGCTTATCATGAAACATAGATATGAGATGCAATATCTCGTTTTAGGAAGCATTTGAACTCTATTGCTTCGATACGTAGACATCTGCAAACGCTATTTCCTAGCGAGGAAGTATCGCATTCGCATTCATTTGAAGTGTAGACGAGGAATACATAACACTTCGCAAATCATGTTATATCTTACCATGAAACATAGAAATGAGATGCGATATCGCGTTTTAAGAATCATTTGATCTCTATTGCTTCGATACGTGGACATCTGCAAACGCTATTTCCTTGCAAGGAAGTGTCGCATTTACATTCATTTGAAGTGTAGACGAGGAATACATAACACTTCGCAAATTATATTATATCTTACCATGAATCATAGAAATGAGATGCGATATCGCGTTTTGAGAAGCATTAGAACTCTATTGCTACGATACCTAGACATCTGCAGACGCTATATCCTAGCAAGGAAGTGTCGCATTTACATTCGTTTGAAATGTAGGCGAGGAATACATGATACTTCGCAAATCATATTATATCTTACCATGAAACATAGAAATGAGATGCGATATCGCGTTTTAAGAAGCATTAGAACACTATTGCTACGATAGGTAGACATTTGCAAACGCTATTTCCTAGCAAAGAAGTCTCGCATTTACATTCATTTGAAGTATAGGCGAGGAATACATAACACTTCGCAAATAATATTACATCTTACCATGAAACATAAAAATAAGATGCGATATCGCGTTTTAAGAAGCATTAGAACTCTATTGCTACGATACCTAGATGTCTGCAGACGCTATTTCCTTGCAAGGAAGTGTCGCATTTACATTCATTTGAAATGTAGACGAGGAATACATGATACTTCGCAAATCATATTATATCATACCATGAAACATGGAAATGAGATGCGATATCGCGTTTTAAGAAGCATTAGAACTCCATTGCTACGATACCTAGACATCTGCAGATGCTATTTCCTAGCAAGGAAGTGTCGCATTTACATTCATTTGAAGTGTAGACGAGGAATACATGATACTTCGCAAATCATATTATATCATACCATGAAACATGGAAATGAGATGCGATATCGCGTTTTAAGAAGCATTAGAACTCTATTGCTACGATACCTAGACATCTGCAAATGCTATTTCCTAGCAAGGAAGTGTCGCATTTACATTCATTTGAAGTGTAGACGAGGAATACATGATACTTCGCAAATCATATTATATCTTACCATGAAACATAGAAATGGGATGCGATATCGCGTTTTAAGAAGCATTAGAACACTATTGCTACGATAGGTAGACATTTGCAAACGCTATTTCCTAGCAAAGAAGTCTCGCATTTACATTCATTTGAAGTATAGGCGAGGAATACATAACACTTCGCAAATAATATTACATCTTACCATGAAACATAGAAATGAGATGCGATATCGCGTTTTAAGTAGCATTAGAACTCTATTGCTACGATACCTAGACATCTGCAGACGCTATTTCCTAGCAAGGAAGTGTCGCATTTACATTCATTTGAAGTGTAGACGAGGAATACATGATACTTCGCAAATCATATTATATCTTACCATGAGACATAGAAATGAGATGCGTTAACGCGTTTTAAGAAGCATTAGAACTCTATTGCTACGATACCTAGACATCTGCAGATGCTATCTCCTAGCAAGGAAGTGTCGCATTTACATTCATTTGAAGTGTAGACGAGGAATACATGATACTTCGCAAATCATATTATATCTTACCATGAAACATAGAAATGAGATGCGATATCGCGTTTTAAGAAGCATTAGAACACTATTGCTACGATAGGTAGACATTTGCAAACGCTACTTCCTAGGAAAGAAGTCTCGCATTTACATTCATTTGAAGTATAGGCGAGGAATACATAACACTTCGCAAATAATATTACATCTTACCATGAAACATAGAAATGAGATGCGATAACGCGTTTTAAGAAGCATTAGAACTCTATTGCTACGATACCTAGATATCTGCAGACGCTATTTCCTTGCAAGGAAGTGTCGCATTTACATTCATTTGAAATGTAGACGAGGAATACATGATACTTCGCAAATCATATCATATCTTACCATGAAACATAGAAATGGGATGCGATATCGCGTTTTAAGAAGCATTAGAACACTATTGCTACGATAGGTAGACATTTGCAAACGCTATTTCCTAGCAAAGAAGTCTCGCATTTACATTCATTTGAAGTATAGGCGAGGAATACATAACACTTCGCAAATAATATTACATCTTACCATGAAACATAGAAATGAGATGCGATATCGCGTTTTAAGTAGCATTAGAACTCTATTGCTACGATACCTAGACATCTGCAGACGCTATTTCCTAGCAAGGAAGTGTCGCATTTACATTCATTTGAAGTGTAGACGAGGAATACATGATACTTCGCAAATCATATTATATCTTACCATGAAACATAGAAATGAGATGCGATATCGCGTTTTAGGAAGCATTAGAACACTATTGCTACGATAGGTAGATATTTGCAAACGCTATTTCCTAGGAAAGAAGTCCCGCATTTACATTCATTTGAAGTATAGGCGAGGAATACATAACACTTCGCAAATAATATTACATCTTACCATGAAACATAGAAATGAGATGCGATATCGCGTTTTAAGAAGCATTAGAACTCTATTGCTACGATACGTAGACTTCTGCAAACGCTATTTCCTTGCAAGGAAGTGTCGCATTTACATTCATCTGAAGTGTAGACGAGGAATACATAACACTTCGCAAATCATATTATATCTTACCATGAAACATAGAATTGAGATGCGATATCGCGTTTTAAGAACATATGAACTCTATTGCTACGAGACGTAGACATCTGCAATCGCTATTTCCTTGCAAGGAAGTGACGCATTTTCATTCATTTGAAGTGCAGACGAGGAATACATCACACTTCGCAAATCATATTATATCTTACCATGAAACATAGAAATGAGATGCGATATCACGTTTTAGGAAGCATTAGAACTATATTGCTACGATACGTTGACATCTGCAAACGCTATTTCCTTGCAAGGAAGTGTCGCATTTACATTCATTTGAAATGTAGACGAGGAATACATGATACTTCGCAAATCATATTATATCATACCATGAAACATGGAAATGAGATGCGATATCGCGTTTTAAGCAGCATTAGAACTCTATTGCTACGATACCTAGACATCTGCAGATGCTATTTCCTAGCAAGGAAGTGTCGCATTTACATTCATTTGAAGTGTAGACGAGGAATACATGATACTTCGCTAATCATATTATATCATACCATGAAACATGGAAATGAGATGCGATATCGCGTTTTAAGAAGCATTAGAACTCTATTGCTACGATACCTAGACATCTGCAGACGCTATTTCGTAGCGAGGAAGTATCGCATTCACATTCATTTGAAGTGTAGACAAGGAATACATAACACTTCGCAAATCATGTTATATCTTACCATGAGACATAGAATTGAGATGCGATATCGCGTTTTAAGAATCATATGAAATCTATTGCTACGATACGTAGACATCTTCAGACGCTATTTCCTAGCCAGGAAGTGTCGCCATTACATTCATTTGAAGTGTAGACGAGGAATACACAACACTTCGCAAATCATATTATATCTTACCATGAAACATAGAAATGAGATGCGATGTCTCGTTTTAAGAAGCATTAGAAATCTATTGCTACGATACGTAGACATCTGCAAACCCCATTTCCTAGCGAGGAAGTGTCGCATTCACATTCATTTGAAGTGTAGACGAGGAATACACAATACTTCGCAAATCATATTATATCTTACCATGAAACATAGAAATGAGATGCGATATCGCGTTTTAAGAATCATAAGAACTCTATTGCTACGATACGTAGACATCTGCAAACGCTATTTCCTTGCAAGGAAGTGTCGCATTTACATTCATTTGAAGTGTAGGCGAGGAATACATGACACTTCGCAATGAATATTACATCTTATCATGAAACATAGAATTGAGATGCGATATCTTGTTTTAAGAAGCATTTGAAATCTATTGCTTCGATACGTAGACATCTGCAAACGCTATTTCCTAGCATGAAAGTGTCGCATTTACATCCATTTGAATCGCAGACGAGGAATGCATAACACTTCGCAATGAATATTATATCTTATCATGAAACATAGATATTAGATGCAATATCTCGTTTTAGGAAGCATTTGAACTCTATTGCTTCGATACGTAGACATCTGCAAACGCTATTTCCTTGCAAGGGAGAGTCGCATTTACATTCATTTGAAGTGTAGACGAAGAATACATGATACTTCGCAATTCATATTATATCTTACCATGAAACATAGAAATGAGATGCGATATCGCGTTTTAAGAAGCATTAGAAATCTATTGCTACGAGACGTAGACATCTGCAAACGCCATTTCCTAGCGAGGAAGTGTCGCATTTATATTCATTTGAAGTGTAGGCGTGGAATACATAACACTTCGCAAATCATATTATATTTTACCATGAAACATAGAAATGAGATGCGATATCTCGTTTTAAGAAGCATTAGAAATCTATTGCTACGATACGTAGACATCTGCAAACGCCATTTCCTAGCGAGGAAGTGTCGCATTCACATTCATTTGAAGTGTAGACGAGGAATACACAATACTTCGCAAATCATATTATATCTTACCATGAAACATAGAAATGAGATGCGATATCGCGTTTTAAGAATAATAAGAGCTCTATTGCTACGATACGTAGACATCTGCAAACGCTATTTCCTTGCAAGGAAGTGTCGCATTTACATTCATTTGAAGTGTAGGCGAGGAATACATGACACTTCGCAATGAATATTACATCTTATCATGAAACATAGAATTGAGATGCGATATCTTGTTTTAAGAAGCATTTGAAATCTATTGCTTCGATACGTAGACATCTGCAAACGCTATTTCCTTGCAAGGAAGTGTCGCATTTACATTCATTTGAAGTGTAGACGAGGAATACATAACACTTCGCAAATCATATTATATCTTACCATGAAACATAGAATTGAGATGCGATATCGCGTTTTAAGAACATATGAACTCTATTGCTACGAGACGTAGACATCTGCAATCGCTATTTCCTTGCAAGGAAGTGTCGCATTTACATTCATTTGGAGTGCAGACGAGGAATACATCACACTTCGCAAATCATATTATATCTTACCATGAAACATAGAAATGAGATGCGATATCGCGTTTTAGGAAGCATTAGAACTCTATTGCTACGATACCTAGATATCTGCAGACGCTATTTCCTTGCAAGGAAGTGTCGCATTTACATTCATTTGAAATGTAGACGAGGAATACATGATACTTCGCAAATCATATTATATCATACCATGAAACATGGAAATGAGATGCGATATCGCGTTTTAAGCAGCATTAGAACTCTATTGCTACGATACCTAGACATCTGCAGATGCTATTTCCTAGCAAGGAAGTGTCGCATTTACATTCATTTGAAGTGTAGACGAGGAATACATGATACTTCGCTAATCATATTATATCATACCATGAAACATGGAAATGAGATGCGATATCGCGTTTTAAGAAGCATTAGAAATCTATTGCTACGATACGTAGACATCTGCAAACCCCATTTCCTAGCGAGGAAGTGTCGCATTCACATTCATTTGAAGTGTAGACGAGGAATACACAATACTTCGCAAATCATATTATATCTTACCATGAAACATAGAAATGAGATGCGATATCGCGTTTTAAGAATCATAAGAACTCTATTGCTACGATACGTAGACATCTGCAAACGCTATTTCCTTGCAAGGAAGTGTCGCATTTACATTCATTTGAAGTGTAGGCGAGGAATACATGACACTTCGCAATGAATATTACATCTTATCATGAAACATAGAATTGAGATGCGATATCTTGTTTTAAGAAGCATTTGAAATCTATTGCTTCGATACGTAGACATCTGCAAACGCTATTTCCTAGCATGAAAGTGTCGCATTTACATCCATTTGAATCGCAGACGAGGAATGCATAACACTTCGCAATGAATATTATATCTTATCATGAAACATAGATATGAGATGCAATATCTCGTTTTAGGAAGCATTTGAACTCTATTGCTTCGATACGTAGACATCTGCAAACGCTATTTCCTTGCAAGGGAGAGTCGCATTTACATTCATTTGAAGTGTAGACGAAGAATACATGATACTTCGCAATTCATATTATATCTTACCATGAAACATAGAAATGAGATGCGATATCGCGTTTTAAGAAGCATTAGAAATCTATTGCTACGAGACGTAGACATCTGCAAACGCCATTTCCTAGCGAGGAAGTGTCGCATTTATATTCATTTGAAGTGTAGGCGTGGAATACATAACACTTCGCAAATCATATTATATCTTACCATGAAACATAGAAATGAGATGCGATATCTCGTTTTAAGAAGCATTAGAAATCTATTGCTACGATACGTAGACATCTGCAAACGCCATTTCCTAGCGAGGAAGTGTCGCATTCACATTCATTTGAAGTGTAGACGAGGAATACACAATACTTCGCAAATCATATTATATCTTACCATGAAACATAGAAATGAGATGCGATATCGCGTTTTAAGAATCATAAGAACTCTATTGCTACGATACGTAGACATCTGCAAACGCTATTTCCTTGCAAGGAAGTGTCGCATTTACATTCATTTGAAGTGTAGGCGAGGAATACATGACACTTCGCAATGAATATTACATCTTATCATGAAACATAGAATTGAGATGCGATATCTTGTTTTAAGAAGCATTTGAAATCTATTGCTTCGATACGTAGACATCTGCAAACGCTATTTCCTAGCAAGGAAGTGTCGCATTTACATCCATTTGAATCGCAGACGAGGAATGCATAACACTTCGCAATGAATATTATATCTTAGCATGAAACATAGAAATGAGATTCGATATCGCGTTTTAAGTAGCATTAGAAAGCTATTGCTACGATGCGTAGACATCTGCAAACGCTATTTCCTAGCGAGGAAGTGTCGCATTCACATTCATTTGAAGTGTAGACGAGGAATACACAATACGTCGCAAATCATATTATATCTTACCATGAAACATAGAAACGAGATGCGATATCGCGTTTTAAGAATCATAAGAACTCTATTGCTACGATACGTAGACATCTGCAAACGCTATTTGCTTGCAAGGAAGTGTCGCATTTACATTCATTTGAATCGTAGTCGAGGAATGCATAACACTTCGCAATGAATATTATCTTATCAGGAAACATAGATATGAGATTGAATATCTCGTTTTAAGAAGCATTTGAACTGTATTGCTTCGATACGTAGACATCTGCAAACGCTAATTCCTAGCAAGGAAGTGTCGCGTTTACATCCATTTGAATCGTAGACGAGGAATGCATAACACTTCGCAATGAATATTATATCTTATCATGAAACATAGATATGAGATGCAATATCTCGTTTTGGGAAGCATTTGAACTCTATTGCTTCGATACGTAGACATCTGCAAACGCTATTTCCTTGCAAGGGAGAGTCGCATTTACATTCATTTGAAGTGTAGGCGAGGAATACATGACACTTCGCAAATCATATTATATATCACCATGAAACATGGAAATGAGATGCGATGTCGCGTTTTAGGAAGCATTAGGACACAATTGCTACGATACCTAGACATCTGCAGACGCTATTTCCTAGCGAGGAAGTATCGCATTCACATTCATTTGTAGTGTAGACAAGGAATACATAACACTTCGCAAATCATGTTATATCTTACCATGAAACATAGAATTGAGATGCGATGTCGCGTTTTAAGAACATATGAACTCTATTGCTACGAGACGTAGACATCTGCAATCGCTATTTCCTTGCAAGGAAGTGTCGCATTTACATTCATTTGAATCGTAGACGAGGAATGCATAACACTTCGCAATGAATATTATATTTTACCATGAAACATAGAAATGAGATGCGATATCGCGTTTTAAGAATCATAAGAACTCTATTGCTACGATACGTAGACATCTGCAAACGCTATTTCCATGCAAGGAAGTGTCGCATTTACATTCATTTGAATCGTAGACGAGGAATGAATAACACTTCGAAATGAATATTATATCTTATCAGGAAACATAGATATGAGATGCAATATCTCGTTTTAAGAAGCATTTGAACTCTATTGCTTCGATGCGTAGACGGCTGCAAACGCTATTTCCTAGCAAGGAAGTGTCGCATTTACATTCATTTGAAGTGTAGGCGAGGAATACGTGACACTTCGCAAATCATATTATATCTTACCATGAAACATAGAAATGAGATGCGATATCGCGTTTTAAGGAGCATTAGTACTCTATTGCTACGATACCTAGACATCTGCAGAAGCTATTTCCTAGCAAGGAAGTATCGCATTTACATTGATTTGTAGTGTAGACGAGGAATACATGACACTTCGCAAATCATGTTATATCTTACCATGAAACATAGAAATGAGTTGCGATATCGCGTTTTAAGGAGCATTAGAACACTATTGCTACGATACCTAGACATCTGCAGACGCTATTTCCTAGCAAGGAAGTGTCGCATTTACATTCAATTGAAGGGTAGACGAGGAATACATGATACTTCGCAAATCATATTATATCTTACCATGAAACATAGAAATGAGATGCGATATCGCGTTGTAAGAAGCATTAGAACTCTATTGCTACGATACCTAGACATCTACAGACGCTATTTCTTGCAAGGAAGTGTCGCATTTACATTCATTTGAAGTGTAGACGAGGAATACATGATACATCGCAAATCATATTATTTCTTACCATGAAACATAGAAATGAGATGCGATATCGCGTTTTAAGAATCATAAGAACTCTATTGCTACGATACGTAGACATCTGCAAACGCTATTTCCTAGCAAGGAAGTGTCGCATTTACATTCATTTGAAGTGTAGACGAGGAATACATGATACATCGCAAATCATATTATATCTTACCATGAAACATAGAAATGAGATGCGATATCGCGTTTTAAGAATCATAGGAACTCTATTGCTACGATACGTAGACATCTGCAAACACTATTTCCTTGCAAGGAAGTGTCGCATTTACATTCATTTGAATCGTAGACAAGGAATACATAACACTTCGCAAATCATGTTATATCTTACCATGAAACATAGAAATGAGATGCGATATCGCGTTTTAAGAATCATATGAACTCTATTGCTACGAGACGTAGACATCTGCAATCGCTATTTCCTTGCAAGGAAGTGTCGCATTTACATTCATTTGAAGTGTAGACGAGGAATACATAACACTTCGCAAATCATATTATATCTTACCATGAAACATAGAATTGAGATGCGATATCGCGTTTTAAGAAGCAGTAAAACTCTATTGCTACGATACGTAGACATCTGCAAACGCTATTTCCTTGCAAGGAAGTGTCGCATTTACATTCATTTGAATCGTAGACAAGGAATACATAACACTTCGCAAATCATGTTATTTCTTACCATGAAACATAGAAATGAGATGCGATATCGCGTTTTAAGAATCATATGAACTCTATTGCTACGAGACGTAGACATCTGCAATCGCTATTTCCTTGCAAGGAAGTGTCGCATTTACATTCATTTGAAGTGTAGACGAGGAATACATGATACTTCGCAAATCATATTATATCTTACCATGAAACATAGAAATGAGATGCGATATCGCGTTATAAGAAGCATTAGAACACTATTGCTACGATAGGTAGGCATTTGCAAACGCTATTTCCTAGAGAGGAAGTGTCGCATTCACATTCATTTGAAGTGTAGACAAGGAATACATAACACTTCGCAAATCATGTTATATCTTACCATGAAACATAGAATTGAGATGCGATATCGCGTTTTAAGAACATATGAAATCTATTGCTACGAGACGTAGACATCTGCAATCGCTATTTCCTTGCAAGGAAGTGTCGCATTTACATTCATTTGAAGTGTAGACTAGGAATACATCACACTTCGCAAATCATATTATATCTTAGCATGAAACATACAAATGAGATGCGATATCGTGTTTTAAGAAGCATTAGAACTCTATTGCTACGATACCTAGACATCTGCAGACGCTATTTCGTAGCGAGGAAGTATCGCATTCACATTCATTTGAAGTGTAGACAAGGAATACATAACACTTCGCAAATCATGTTATATCTTACCATGAAACATAGAATTGAGATGCGATATCGCGTTTTAAGAATCATATGAAATCTATTGCTACGATACGTAGACATCTGCAGACGCTATTTCCTAGCCAGGAAGTGTCGCCATTACATTCATTTGAAGTGTAGACGAGGAATACACAACACTTCGCAAATCATATTATATCTTACCATGAAACATAGAAATGAGATGCGATATCTCGTTTTAAGAAGCATTAGAAATCTGTTGCTACGATACGTAGACATCTGCAAACGCCATTTCCTAGCGAGGAAGTGTCGCATTCACATTCATTTGAAGTGTAGACGAGGAATACACAATACTTCGCAAATCATATTATATCTTACCATGAAACATAGAAATGAGATGCGATATCGCGTTTTAAGAATCATAAGAACTCTATTGCTACGATACGTAGACATCTGCAAACGCTATTTCCTTGCAAGGAAGTGTCGCATTTACATTCATTTGAAGTGTAGGCGAGGAATACATGACACTTCGCAATGAATATTACATCTTATCATGAAACATAGAATTGAGATGCGATATCTTGTTTTAAGAAGCATTTGAAATCTATTGCTTCGATACGTAGACATCTGCAAACGCTATTTCCTAGCAAGGAAGTGTCGCATTTACATCCATTTGAATCGCAGACGAGGAATGCATAACACTTCGCAATGAATATTATATCTTATCATGAAACATAGATATGAGATGCAATATCTCGTTTTAGGAAGCATTTGAACTCTATTGCTTCGATACGTAGACATCTGCAAACGCTATTTCCTTGCAAGGGAGAGTCGCATTTACATTCATTTGAAGCGTAGACGAAGAATACATGATACTTCGCAATTCATATTATATCTTACCATGAAACATAGAAATGAGATGCGATATCGCGTTTTAAGGAGCATTAGAAATCTATTGCTACGAGACGTAGACATCTGCAAACGCCATTTCCTAGCGAGGAAGTGTCGCATTTATATTCATTTGAAGTGTAGGCGTGGAATACATAACACTTCGCAATGAATATTACACCTTAGCATGAAACATAGAAATGAGATTCGATATCGCGTTTTAAGTAGCATTAGAAAGCCATTGCTACGATACGTAGACATCTGCAAACGCTATTTCCTAGCGAGGAAGTGTCGCATTCACATTCATTTGAAGTGTAGACGAGGAATACACAATACTTCGCAAATCATATTATATCTTACCATGAAACATAGAAACGAGATGCGATATCGCGTTTTAAGAATCATAAGAACTCTATTGCTACGATACGTAGACATCTGCAAACGCTATTTCCTTGCAAGGAAGTGTCGCATTTACATTCATTTGAATCGTAGTCGAGGAATGCATAACACTTCGCAATGAATATTATCTTATCAGGAAACATAGATATGAGATTGAATATCTCGTTTTAAGAAGCATTTGAACTGTATTGCTTCGATACGTAGACATCTGCAAACGCTAATTCCTAGCAAGGAAGTGTCGCATTTACATCCATTTGAATCGTAGACGAGGAATGCATAACACTTCGCAATGAATATTATATCTTATCATGAAACATAGATATGAGATGCAATATCTCGTTTTAGGAAGCATTTGAACTCTATTGCTTCGATACGTAGACATCTGCAAACGCTATTTCCTTGCAAGGGAGAGTCGCATTTACATTCATTTGAAGTGTAGGCGAGGAATACATGACACTTCGCAAATCATATTATATATCACCATGAAACATAGAAATGAGATGCGATATAGCGTTTTAGGAAGCATTAGGACTCTATTGCTACGATACCTAGACATCTGCAGACGCTATTTCCTAGCGAGGAAGTATCGCATTCACATTCATTTGAAGTGTAGACAAGGAATACATAACACTTCGCAAATCATGTTATATCTTACCATGAAACATAGAAGTGAGATGCGATATCGCGTTTTAAGAACATATGAACTCTATTGCTACGAGACGTAGACATCTGCAATCGCTATTTCCTTGCAAGGAAGTGTCGCATTTACATTCATTTGAAGTGTAGACGAGGAATACATCACACTTCGCAAATCATATTATATCTTACCATGAAACATAGAAATGAGATGCTATATCGCGTTTTAAGAATCATATGAACTCTATTGCTACGAGACGTAGACATCTGCAATCGCTATTTCCTTGCAAGGAAGTGTCGCATTTACATTCATTTGAAGTGTAGACGAGGAATACATAACACTTCGCAAATCATATTATATCTTACCATGAAACATAGAATTGAGATGCGATATCGCGTTTTAAGAAGCAGTAGAACTCTATTGCTACGATACGTAGACATCTGCAAACGCTATTTCCTTGCAAGGAAGTGTCGCATTTACATTCATTTGAATCGTAGACAAGGAATACATAACACTTCGCAAATCATGTTATTTCTTACCATGAAACATAGAAATGAGAAGCGATATCGCGTTTTAAGAATCATATGAACTCTATTGCTACGAGACGTAGACATCTGCAATCGCTATTTCCTTGCAAGGAAGTGTCGCATTTACATTCATTTGAAGTGTAGACGAGGAATACATGATACTTCGCAAATCATATTATATCTTACCATGAAACATAGAAATGAGATGCGATATCGCGTTATAAGAAGCATTAGAACACTATTGCTACGATAGGTAGGCATTTGCAAACGCTATTTCCTAGAGAGGAAGTGTCGCATTCACATTCATTTGAAGTGTAGACAAGGAATACATAACACTTCGCAAATCATGTTATATCTTACCATGAAACATAGAATTGAGATGCGATATCGCGTTTTAAGAACATATGAAATCTATTGCTACGAGACGTAGACATCTGCAATCGCTATTTCCTTGCAAGGAAGTGTCGCATTTACATTCATTTGAAGTGTAGACGAGGAATACATGATACTTCGCAAATCATATTATATCTTACCATGAAACATAGAAATGAGATGCGATATCGCGTTATAAGAAGCATTAGAACACTATTGCTACGATAGGTAGGCATTTGCAAACGCTATTTCCTAGAGAGGAAGTGTCGCATTCACATTCATTTGAAGTGTAGACAAGGAATACATAACACTTCGCAAATCATGTTATATCTTACCATGAAACATAGAATTGAGATGCGATATCGCGTTTTAAGAACATATGAAATCTATTGCTACGAGACGTAGACATCTGCAATCGCTATTTCCTTGCAAGGAAGTGTCGCATTTACATTCATTTGAAGTGTAGACTAGGAATACATCACACTTCGCAAATCATATTATATCTTAGCATGAAACATACAAATGAGATGCGATATCGTGTTTTAAGAAGCATTAGAACTCTATTGCTACGATACCTAGACATCTGCAGACGCTATTTCGTAGCGAGGAAGTATCGCATTCACATTCATTTGAAGTGTAGACAAGGAATACATAACACTTCGCAAATCATGTTATATCTTACCATGAAACATAGAATTGAGATGCGATATCGCGTTTTAAGAATCATATGAAATCTATTGCTACGATACGTAGACATCTGCAGACGCTATTTCCTAGCCAGGAAGTGTCGCCATTACATTCATTTGAAGTGTAGACGAGGAATACACAACACTTCGCAAATCATATTATATCTTACCATGAAACATAGAAATGAGATGCGATATCTCGTTTTAAGAAGCATTAGAAATCTGTTGCTACGATACGTAGACATCTGCAAACGCCATTTCCTAGCGAGGAAGTGTCGCATTCACATTCATTTGAAGTGTAGACGAGGAATACACAATACTTCGCAAATCATATTATATCTTACCATGAAACATAGAAATGAGATGCGATATCGCGTTTTAAGAATCATAAGAACTCTATTGCTACGATACGTAGACATCTGCAAACGCTATTTCCTTGCAAGGAAGTGTCGCATTTACATTCATTTGAAGTGTAGGCGAGGAATACATGACACTTCGCAATGAATATTACATCTTATCATGAAACATAGAATTGAGATGCGATATCTTGTTTTAAGAAGCATTTGAAATCTATTGCTTCGATACGTAGACATCTGCAAACGCTATTTCCTAGCAAGGAAGTGTCGCATTTACATCCATTTGAATCGCAGACGAGGAATGCATAACACTTCGCAATGAATATTATATCTTATCATGAAACATAGATATGAGATGCAATATCTCGTTTTAGGAAGCATTTGAACTCCATTGCTTCGATACGTAGACATCTGCAAACGCTATTTCCTTGCAAGGGAGAGTCGCATTTACATTCATTTGAAGTGTAGACGAAGAATACATGATACTTCGCAATTCATATTATATCTTACCATGAAACATAGAAATGAGATGCGATATCGCGTTTTAAGAAGCATTAGAAATCTATTGCTACGAGACGTAGACATCTGCAAACGCCATTTCCTAGCGAGGAAGTGTCGCATTTATATTCATTTGAAGTGTAGGCGTGGAATACATAACACTTCGCAATGAATATTACACCTTAGCATGAAACATAGAAATGAGATTCGATATCGCGTTTTAAGTAGCATTAGAAAGCCATTGCTACGATACGTAGACATCTGCAAACGCTATTTCCTAGCGAGGAAGTGTCGCATTCACATTCATTTGAAGTGTAGACGAGGAATACACAATACTTCGCAAATCATATTATATCTTACCATGAAACATAGAAACGAGATGCGATATCGCGTTTTAAGAATCATAAGAACTCTATTGCTACGATACGTAGACATCTGCAAACGCTATTTCCTTGCAAGGAAGTGTCGCATTTACATTCATTTGAATCGTAGTCGAGGAATGCATAACACTTCGCAATGAATATTATCTTATCAGGAAACATAGATATGAGATTGAATATCTCGTTTTAAGAAGCATTTGAACTGTATTGCTTCGATACGTAGACATCTGCAAACGCTAATTCCTAGCAAGGAAGTGTCGCATTTACATCCATTTGAATCGTAGACGAGGAATGCATAACACTTCGCAATGAATATTATATCTTATCATGAAACATAGATATGAGATGCAATATCTCGTTTTAGGAAGCATTTGAACTCTATTGCTTCGATACGTAGACATCTGCAAACGCTATTTCCTTGCAAGGGAGAGTCGCATTTACATTCATTTGAAGTGTAGGCGAGGAATACATGACACTTCGCAAATCATATTATATATCACCATGAAACATAGAAATGAGATGCGATATCGCGTTTTAGGAAGCATTAGGACTCTATTGCTACGATACCTAGACATCTGCAGACGCTATTTCCTAGCGAGGAAGTATCGCATTCACATTCATTTGAAGTGTAGACGAGGAATACATAACACTTCGCAAATCATGTTATATCTTACCATGAAACATAGAAGTGAGATGCGATATCGCGTTTTAAGAACATATGAACTCTATTGCTACGAGACGTAGACATCTGCAATCGCTATTTCCTTGCAAGGAAGTGTCGCATTTACATTCATTTGAAGTGTAGACGAGGAATACATCACACTTCGCAAATCATATTATATCTTACCATGAAACATAGAAATGAGATGCGATATCGCGTTTTAAGAAGCATTAGAACTCTATTGCTACGATACGTTGACATCTGCAAACGCTATTTCCTTGCAAGGAAATGTCGCATTTACATTCATTTGAATCGTAGACGAGGAATGCATAACACGTCGCAATGAATATTATATCTTATCAGGAAACATAGATATGAGATGCAATATCTCGTTTTAAGAAGCATTTGAACTCTATTGCTTCGATACGTAGACATCTGCAAACGCTATTTCCTAGCAAGGAAGTGTCGCATTTACATTCATTTGAAGTGTAGGCGAGGAATACATGACACTTCGCAAATCATATTATATCTCACCATGAAACATAGAAATGAGATTCGATATCGCGTTTTAAGAAGCATTAGAAAGCTATTGCTACGATACGTAGACATCTGCAAACGCTATTTCCTTGCAAGAAAGTGTCGCATTTACATTCATTTGAAGTGTAGGCGAGGAATACATGACACTTCGCAAATCATATTATATCTCACCATGAAACATAGAAATGAGATTCGATATCGCGTTTTCAGAAGCATTAGAAAGCTATTGCTACGATACGTAGACATCTGCAAACGCTATTTCCTAGCGAGGAAGTATCGCATTCACATTCATTTGAAGTGTAGACAAGGAATACATAACACTTCGCAAACCATGTTATATCTTACCATGAAACATAGAAATGAGATGCGATATCGCGTTTTAAGAAGCATTAGAACTCTATTGCTACGATACGTTGACATCTGCAAACGCTATTTCCTTGCAAGGAAATGTCGCATTTACATTCATTTGAATCGTAGACGAGGAATGCATAACACTTCGCAATGAATATTATATCTTATCAGGAAACATAGATATGAGATGCAATATCTCGTTTTAAGAAGCATTTGAACTCTATTGCTTCGATACGTAGACATCTGCAAACGCTATTTCCTAGCAAGGATGTGTCGCATTTGCATTCATTTGAATCGTAGGCGAGGAATACATGACACTTCGCAAATCATATTATATCTTACCATGAAACATAGAAATGAGATGCGATATCGCGTTTTAAGAAGCATTAGAACTCTATTCCTACGATACCTAGACATCTGCAGACGCTATTTCCTAGCAAGGAAGTATCGCATTCACATTCATTTGATGTGTAGACGAGGAATACAAAACACTTCGCTAATCATGTTATATCTTACCATGAAACATAGAAATGAGATGCGATATCGCATTTTAAGAATCATTAGAACTCTATTGCTACGATAAGTTGACATCTGCAAGCGCTATTTCCTTGCAAGGAAATGTCGCATTTACATTCATTTGAATCGTAGACGAGGAATGCATAACACTTCGCAATGAATATTATATCTTATCAGGAAACATAGATATGAGATGCAATATCTCGTTTTAAGAAGCATTTGAACTCTATTGCTTCGATACGTAGACATCTGCAAACGCTATTTCCTAGCAATGAAGTGTCGCATTTACATTCATTTGAAGTGTAGGCGAGGAATACATGACACTTCGCAAATCATATTATATCTCACCATGAAACATAGAAATGAGATTCGATATCGCGTTTTAATAAGCATTAGAAAGCTATTGCTACGATAGGTAGACATTTGCAAACGCTATTTCCTAGCAAAGAAGTGTCGCATTTACATTCATTTGAAGTGTAGGCGAGGAATACATGACACTTCGCAAATCAAATTATATCTCACCATGAAACATAGAAATGAGATTCGATATCGCGTTTTAAGAAGCATTAGAAAGCTATTGCTACGATACGTAGACATCTGCAAACGCTATTTCCTAGCGAGGAAGTATCGCATTCACATTCATTTGAAGTGTAAACAAGGAATACATAACACTTCGCAAATCATGTTATATCTTACCATGAAACATAGAATTGAGATGCGATATCGCGTTTTAAGAATCATATGAACTCTATTGCTACGAGACGTAGACATCTGCAATCGCTATTTCCTTGCAAGGAAGTGTCGCATTTACATTCATTTGAAGTGTAGACGGGGAATACATAACACTTCGCAAATCATATTATATCTTACCATGAAACATAGAAATGAGATGCGATATCGCGTTTTAAGAAGCATTAGAACTTTATTGCTACGATACGTAGACATCTGCAAACGCTATTTCCTAGCAAGGAAGTGTCGCATTTACATTCATTTGAAGTGTAGGCGAGGAATACATGACACTTCGCAAATCATATTATATCTCACCATGAAACATAGAAATGAGTTGCGATATCGCGTTTTAAGAAGCATTAGAACTCTATTGCTACGATACCTAGACATCTGCAGACGCTATTTCCTGGCGAGGAAGTATCGCATTCACATTCATTTGAAGTGTAGACAAGGAATACATAACACTTCGCAAATCATGTTATATCTTACCATGGAACATAGAATTGAGATGCGATATCGCGTTTTAAGAACATATGAACTCTGTTGCTACGAGACGTAGACATCTGCAATTGCTATTTCCTTGCAAGGAAGTGTCGCTTTTACATTCATTTGAAGTGTAGACGAGGAATACATCATACTTCGCAAATCATATTATATCTTACCATGAAACATAGAAATGAGATGCGATATCGCGTTTTAAGAAGCATTAGAACTCTATTGCTACGATACGTTGACATCTGCAAGCGCTATTTCCTTGCAAGGAAATGTCGCATTTACATTCATTTGAATCGTAGACGAGGAATGCATAACACTTCGCAATGAATATTATGTCTTATCAGGTAACATAGATATGAGATGCAATATCTCGTTTTAAGAAGCATTTGAACTCTATTGCTTCGATACGTAGACATCTGCAAACGCTATTTCCTAGCAAGGATGTGTCGCATTTACATTCATTTGAATCGTAGGCGAGGAATACATGTCACTTCGCAAATCATATTATATCTTACCATGAAACATAGAAATGAGATGCGATATCGCGTTTTAAGAATCATATGAACTCTATTGCTACGAGACGTAGACATCTGCAATCGCTATTTCCTTGCAAGGAAATGTCGCATTTACATTCATTTGAATCGTAGACGAGGAATGCATAACACTTCGCAATGAATATTATGTCTTATCAGGTAACATAGATATGAGATGCAATATCTCGTTTTAAGAAGCATTTGAAGTCTATTGCTTCGATACGTAGACATCTGCAAACGCTATTTCCTAGCAAGGATGTGTCGCATTTACATTCATTTGAATCGTAGGCGAGGAATACATGTCACTTCGCAAATCATATTATATCTTACCATGAAACATAGAAATGAGATGCGATATCGCGTTTTAAGAAGCATTAGAACTCTATTGCTACGATACCTAGACATCTGCAGACGCTATTTCCTAGCAAGGAAGTGTCGCATTTACATTCATTTGAAGTGTAGACGAGTATACGTCACACTTCGCAAATCATATTATATCTTACCATGAAACATAGAAATGAGATGCGACATCGCGTTTTAAGAAGCATTAGAACTCTATTGATACGATACGTTGACATCTGCAAACGCTATTTCCTTGCAAGGAAATGTCGCATTTACATTCATTTGAATCGTAGACGAGGAATGCATAACACGTCGCAATGAATATTATATCTTATCAGGAAACATAGATATGAGATGCAATATCTCGTTTTAAGAAGCATTTGAACTCTATTGCTTCGATACGTAGACATCTGCAAACGCTATTTCCTAGCAAGGAAGTGTCGCATTTACATTCATTTGAAGTGTAGGCGAGGAATACATGACACTTCGCAAATCATATTATATCTCACCATGAAACATAGAAATGAGATTCGATATCGCGTTTTAAGAAGCATTAGAAAGCTATTGCTACGATGCGTAGACATCTGCAAACGCTATTTCCTAGCGAGGAAGTATCGCATTCACATTCATTTGAAGTGTAGACAAGGAATACATAACACTTCGCAAATCATGTTATATCTTACCATGAAACATAGAATTGAGGTGCGATATCGCGTTTTAAGTATCATATGAACCCTATTGCTACGAGACGTAGACATCTGCAATCGCTATTTCCTTGCAAGGAAGTGTCGCATTTACATTCATTTGAAGTGTAGACGGGGAATACATAACACTTCGCAAATCATATTATATTTACCATGAAACATAGAAATGAGATGCGACATCGCGTTTTAAGAAGCATCAGAACTCTATTGCTACGATACGTAGACATCTGCAAACGCTATTTCCTAGCAAGGAAGTGTCGCATTTACATTCATTTGAAGTGTAGGCGAGGAATACATGACACTTCGCAAATCATATTATATCTCACCATGAAACATAGAAATGAGATGCGATATCGCGTTTTAAGAAGCATTAGAACTCTTTTGCTACGATACCTAGACATCTGCAGACGCTATTTCCTAGCGAGGAAGTATCGCATTCACATTCATTTGAAGTGTAGACAAGGAATACATAACACTTCGCAAATCATGTTATATCTTACCATGAAACATAGAATTGAGATGCGATATCGCGTTTTAAGAGTCATATGAACTCTATTGCTACGATACGTAGAATTCTGCAAACGCTATTTCCTAGCAAGGAAGTGTCGCATTTACATTCATTTGAAGTGTAGACGATGAATACATCACACTTCGCAAATCATATTATATCTTACCGTGAAACATAGAAATGAGATGCGATATCGCGCTTTAAGAAGCATTAGAACTCTATTGCTGCGATACGTTGACATCTGCAAACGCTATTTCCTTGCAAGGAAATGTCGCATTTACATTCATTTGAATCGTAGACGAGGAATGCATAACACGTCGCAATGAATATTATATCTTATCAGGAAACATAGATATGAGATGCAATATCTCGTTTTAAGAAGCATTTGAACTCTATTGCTTCGATACGTAGACATCTGCAAACGCTATTTCCTAGCAAGGAAGTGTCGCATTTACATTCATTTGAAGTGTAGGCGAGGAATACATGACACTTCGCAAATCATATTATATCTCACCATGAAACATAGAAATGAGATTCGATATCGCGTTTTAAGAAGCATTAGATAGCTATTGCTACGATACGTAGACATCTGCAGATGCTATTTCCTAGCAAGGAAGTGTCGCATTTACATTCATTTGAAGTGTAGACGAGGAATACATGATACTTCGCAAATCATACTATATCTTACCATGAAACATAGAAATGAGATGCGATATCGCGTTTTAAGAAGCATTAGAACACTATTGCTACGATGGGTAGACATTTGCAAACTTTATTTCCTAGGAAAGAAGTCTCGCATTTACATTCATTTGAAGTATAGGCGAGGAATACATACCACTTCGCAAATAATATTACATCTTACCATGAAACATAGAAATGAGATGCGATATCGCGTTTTAAGTATCATATGAACCCTATTGCTACGAGACGTAGATATCTGCAATCGCTATTTCCTAGCAAAGAAGTCTCGCATTTACATTCATTTGAAGTATAGGCGAGGAATACATAACACTTCGCAAATAATATTACATCTTACCATGAAACATAGAAATGAGATGCGATATCGCGTTTTAAGAAGCATTAGAACTCTATTGCTACGATACCTAGACATCTGCAGACGCTACTTCCTAGCAAGGAAGTGTCGCATTTACATTCATTTGAAGTGTAGACGAGGAATACATGATACTTCGCAAATAATATTACATCTTACCATGAAACATAGAAATGAGATGCGATATCGCGTTTTAAGAAGCATTAGAATTCTATTGCTACGATACGTAGACTTCTGCAAACGCTATTTCCTAGGAAGGAAGTGTCGCATTTACATTCATTTGAATCGTAGGCGAGGAATGCATAACACTTCGCAATGAATATTATATCTTATTATGAAACATAGATATGAGATGCAATATCTCGTTTTAAGAAGCATTTGAACTCTATTGCTTCGATACGTAGGCATCTGCAAACTCTATTTCCTAGCAAGGAAGTGTCGCATTTACATTCATTTGAAGTGTAGACGAGGAATACAAAACACTTCGCAAATCATATTATATCTTACCATGAAACATAGAAATGAGATGCGATATCGCGTTTTAAGAATCATAGGAACTCTATTGCTACGATACGTAGACATCTGCAAACGCTATTTCCTTGCAAAGAAGTGTCGCATTTACATTCATTTGAAGTGTAGACGAGGAATACATAACACTTCGCAAATCATATTATATCTTACCATGAAACATAGAAATGAGATGCGATATCGCGTTTTAAGAATCATAAGAACTCTATTGCTACGATACGTTGACATCTGCAAACGCTATTTCCTTGCAAGGAAGTGCGCATTTACATTTAGTTGATGTGTAGACGAGGAAGACATAACACTTCGCAAATCATATTATATCTTACCATGAAACATAGAAATGAGATGCGATATCGCGTTTTAAGAAGCATTAGAACTCTATTGCTACGATAAGTAGACATCTGCAGACGCTATTTCCTTGCAAGGAAGTGTCGCATTTACATTCATTTGAAGTGTAGACGAGGAATACATGACACTTCGCAAATCATATTATATCTTACCATGAAACATAGAAATGAGATTCGACATCGCGTTTTAAGAATCATATGAACTCTATTGCTACGAGACGTAGAAATCTGCAATCGCTATTTCCTTGCAAGGAAGTGTCGCATTTACATTCATTTGAAGTGTAGACGAGGAATACATGACAGTTCGCAAATCACATTATATCTTACCATGAAACATAGAAATGAGATTCGATATCGCGTTTTAAGAAGCATTAGAAAGCTATTGCTACGATACGTAGACATCTGCAAATGCTATTTCCTAGCGAGGAAGTATCGCATTCACATTCGTTTGAAGTGTAGACAAGGAATACATAACACTTCGCAAATCATGTTATATCTTACCATGAAACATAGAAATGAGATTCGACATCGCGTTTTAAGAAGCATTAGAAAGCTATTGCTACGATACGTAGACATCTGCAAATGCTATTTCCTAGCGAGGAAGGATCGCATTCACATTCGTTTGAAGTGTAGACAAGGAATACATAACACTTCGCAAATCATGTTATATCTTACCATGAAACATAGAAATGAGATGCGATATCGCGTTTTAAGAATCACATGAACTCTATTGCTACGAGACGTAGACATCTGCATTCGCTATTTCCTTGCAAGGAAGTGTCGCATTTACATTCATTTGAAGTGTAGACGAGGAATACATAACACTTCGCAAATCATATTACATCTTACCATGAAACATAGAAATGAGATGCGATATCGCGTTTTAAGAAGCATTAGAACTCTATTGCTACGATACCTAGACATCTGCAGACGCTATTTCCTAGCAAGGAAGTGTCGCATTTACATTCATTTGTAGTGTAGACGAGGAATACATGACACTTCGCAAATCATATTATATCTTACCATGGAACATAGAAATGAGATGCGATATCGTGTTTTAAGAAGCATTAGAACTCTATTGCCACGATACCTAGACATCTGCAGACGCTATTTCCTAGCAAGGAAGTGTCGCATTTACATTCATTTGAATCGTAGGCGAGGAATGCATAACACCTCGCAAATCATATTATATCTTACCATGAAACATAGAAATGAGATGCGATATCGCGTTTTAAGAAGCATTAGAACTCTATTGCCACGATACCTAGACATCTGCAGACGCTATTTCCTAGAAAGGAAGTGTCGCATTTACATTCATTTGAATCGTGGGCGAGGAATGCATAGCACTTCGCAATGTATATTATATCTTATCAGGAAACATAGATATGAGATGCAATATCTCGTTTTAAGAAGCATTTGAACTCCATTGCTTCGATACGTAGGCATCTGCAAACTCTATTTCCTAGCAAGGAAGTGTCGCATTTACATTCATTTGAAGTGTAGACGAGGAATACAAAACACTTCGCAAATCATATTATATCTTACCATGAAACATAGAAATGAGATGCGATATCGCGTTTTAAGAAGCATTAGAACTCTATTGCTACGATACCTAGACATCTGCAGACGCTATTTCCTAGCAAGGAAGTGTCGCATTTACATTCATTTGAAGTGTAGACGAGGAATACATGATACTTCGCAAATAATATTACATCTTACCATGAAACATAGAAATGAGATGCGATATCGCGTTTTAAGAAGCATTAGAATTCTATTGCTACGATACGTAGACTTCTGCAAACGCTATTTCCTAGGAAGGAAGTGTCGCATTTACATTCATTTGAATCGTAGGCGAGGAATGCATAACACTTCGCAATGAATATTATATCTTATTATGAAACATAGATATGAGATGCAATATCTCGTTTTAAGAAGCATTTGAACTCTATTGCTTCGATACGTAGGCATCTGCAAACTCTATTTCCTAGCAAGGAAGTGTCGCATTTACATTCATTTGAAGTGTAGACGAGGAATACAAAACACTTCGCAAATCATATTATATCTTACCATGAAACATAGAAATGCGATGCGATATCGCGTTTTAAGAATCATAGGAACTCTATTGCTACGATACGTAGACATCTGCAAACGCTATTTCCTTGCAAAGAAGTGTCGCATTTACATTCATTTGAAGTGTAGACGAGGAATACATAACACTTCGCAAATCATATTATATCTTACCATGCAACATAGAAATGAGATGCGATATCGCGTTTTAAGAATCATAAGAACTCTATTGCTACGATACGTTGACATCTGCAAACGCTATTTCCTTGCAAGGAAGTGCGCATTTACATTTAGTTGATGTGTAGACGAGGAAGACATAACACTTCGCAAATCATATTATATCTTACCATGAAACATAGAAATGAGATGCGATATCGCGTTTTAAGAAGCATTAGAACTCTATTGCTACGATAAGTAGACATCTGCAGACGCTATTTCCTTGCAAGGAAGTGTCGCATTTACATTCATTTGAAGTGTAGACGAGGAATACATGACACTTCGCAAATCATATTATATCTTACCATGAAACATAGAAATGAGATTCGACATCGCGTTTTAAGAATCATATGAACTCTATTGCTACGAGACGTAGAAATCTGCAATCGCTATTTCCTTGCAAGGAAGTGTCGCATTTACATTCATTTGAAGTGTAGACGAGGAATACATGACAGTTCGCAAATCACATTATATCTTACCATGAAACATAGAAATGAGATTCGATATCGCGTTTTAAGAAGCATTAGAAAGCTATTGCTACGATACGTAGACATCTGCAAATGCTATTTCCTAGCGAGGAAGTATCGCATTCACATTCGTTTGAAGTGTAGACAAGGAATACATAACACTTCGCAAATCATGTTATATCTTACCATGAAACATAGAAATGAGATTCGACATCGCGTTTTAAGGAGCATTAGAAAGCTATTGCTACGATACGTAGACATCTGCAAATGCTATTTCCTAGCGAGGAAGGATCGCATTCACATTCGTTTGAAGTGTAGACAAGGAATACATAACACTTCGCAAATCATGTTATATCTTACCATGAAACATAGAAATGAGATGCGATATCGCGTTTTAAGAATCACATGAACTCTATTGCTACGAGACGTAGACATCTGCATTCGCTATTTCCTTGCAAGGAAGTGTCGCATTTACATTCATTTGAAGTGTAGACGAGGAATACATAACACTTCGCAAATCATATTACATCTTACCATGAAACATAGAAATGAGATGCGATATCGCGTTCTAAGAAGCATTAGAACTCTATTGCTACGATACCTAGACATCTGCAGACGCTATTTCCTAGCAAGGAAGTGTCGCATTTACATTCATTTGTAGTGTAGACGAGGAATACATGACACTTCGCAAATCATATTATATCTTACCATGGAACATAGAAATGAGATGCGATATCGTGTTTTAAGAAGCATTAGAACTCTATTGCCACGATACCTAGACATCTGCAGACGCTATTTCCTAGCAAGGAAGTGTCGCATTTACATTCATTTGAATCGTAGGCGAGGAATGCATAACACCTCGCAAATCATATTATATCTTACCATGAAACATAGAAATGAGATGCGATATCGCGTTTTAAGAAGCATTAGAACTCTATTGCCACGATACCTAGACATCTGCAGACGCTATTTCCTAGAAAGGAAGTGTCGCATTTACATTCATTTGAATCGTGGGCGAGGAATGCATAGCACTTCGCAATGAATATTATATCTTATCAGGAAACATAGATATGAGATGCAATATCTCGTTTTAAGAAGCATTTGAACTCCATTGCTTCGATACGTAGGCATCTGCAAACTCTATTTCCTAGCAAGGAAGTGTCGCATTTACATTCATTTGAAGTGTAGACGAGGAATACAAAACACTTCGCAAATCATATTATATCTTACCATGAAACATAGAAATGAGATGCGATATCGCGTTTTAAGAATCATAGGAACTCTATTGCTACGATACGTAGACATCTGCAAACGCTATTTCCTTGAAAAGAAGTGTTGCATTTACATTCATTTGAAGTGTAGACGAGGAATACATAACACTTCGCAAATCATATTATATCTTACCATGAAACATAGAAATGAGATGCGATATCGCGTATTAAGAATCATAAGAACTCTATTGCTACGATACGTTGACATCTGCAAACGCCATTTCCTTGCAAGGAAGTGCGCATTTACATTTAGTTGATGTGTAGACGAGGAAGACATAACACTTCGCAAATCATATTATATCTTACCATGAAACATAGAAATGAGATGCGATATCGCGTTTTAAGAAGCATTAGAAAGCTATTGCTACGATACGTAGACATCTGCAAACGCTATTTCCTAGCGAGGAAGTATCGCATTCACATTCATTTGAAGTGTAGACAAGGAATACATAACACTTCGCAAATCATGTTATATCTTACCATGAAACATAGAAATGAGATGCGATATCGCGTTTTAAGAAGCATTAGAACTCTATTGCTACGATACCTAGACATCTGCAGACGCTATTTCCTAGCAAAGAAGTCTCGCATTTACATTCATTTGAAGTATAGGCGAGGAATACATAACACTTCGCAAATAATATTACATCTTACCATGAAACATAGAAATGAGATGCGATATCGCGTTTTAAGAAGCATTAGAACTCTATTGCTACGATACCTAGACATCTGCAGACGCTATTTCCTAGCAAGGAAGTGTCGCATTTACATTCATTTGAAGTGTAGACGAGGAATACATGATACTTCGCAAATAATATTACATCTTACCATGAAACATAGAAATGAGATGCGATATCGCGTTTTAAGAAGCATTAGAATTCTATTGCTACGATACGTAGACTTCTGCAAACGCTATTTCCTAGGAAGGTAGTGTCGCATTTACATTCATTTGAATCGTAGGCGAGGAATGCATAACACTTCGCAATGAATATTATATCTTATTATGAAACATAGATATGAGATGCAATATCTCGTTTTAAGAAGCATTTGAACTCTATTGCTTCGATACGTAGGCATCTGCAAACTCTATTTCCTAGTAAGGAAGTGTCGCATTTACATTCATTTGAAGTGTAGACGAGGAATACAAAACACTTCGCAAATCATATTATATCTTACCATGAAACATAGAAATGAGATGCGATATCGCGTTTTAAGAAGCATTAGAACTCTATTGCTACGATACCTAGACATCTGCAGACGCTATTTCCTAGCAAGGAAGTGTCGCATTTACATTCATTTGTAGTGTAGACGAGGAATACATGACACTTCGCAAATCATATTATATCTTACCATGGAACATAGAAATGAGATGCGATATCGTGTTTTAAGAAGCATTAGAACTCTATTGCCACGATACCTAGACATCTGCAGACGCTATTTCCTTGCAAGGAAGTGTCGCATTTACATTCATTTGAAGTGTAGACGAGGAATACATGATACTTCGCAAATAATATTACATCTTACCATGAAACATAGAAATGAGATGCGATATCGCGTTTTAAGAAGCATTAGAATTCTATTGCTACGATACGTAGACTTCTGCAAACGCTATTTCCTAGGAAGGTAGTGTCGCATTTACATTCATTTGAATCGTAGGCGAGGAATGCATAACACTTCGCAATGAATATTATATCTTATTATGAAACATAGATATGAGATGCAATATCTCGTTTTAAGAAGCATTTGAACTCTATTGCTTCGATACGTAGGCATCTGCAAACTCCATTTCCTAGCAAGGAAGTGTCGCATTTACATTCATTTGAAGTGTAGACGAGGAATACAAAACACTTCGCAAATCATATTATATCTTACCATGAAACATAGAAATGAGATGCGATATCGCGTTTTAAGAATCATAGGAACTCTATTGCTACGATACGTAGACATCTGCAAACGCTATTTCCTTGCAAAGAAGTGTCGCATTTACATTCATTTGAAGTGTAGACGAGGAATACATAACACTTCGCAAATCATATTATATCTTACCATGCAACATAGAAATGAGATGCGATATCGCGTTTTAAGAATCATAAGAACTCTATTGCTACGATACGTTGACATCTGCAAACGCTATTTCCTTGCAAGGAAGTGCGCATTTACATTTAGTTGATGTGTAGACGAGGAAGACATAACACTTCGCAAATCATATTATATCTTACCATGAAACATAGAAATGAGATGCGATATCGCGTTTTAAGAAGCATTAGAACTCTATTGCTACGATAAGTAGACATCTGCAGACGCTATTTCCTTGCAAGGAAGTGTCGCATTTACATTCATTTGAAGTGTAGACGAGGAATACATGACACTTCGCAAATCATATTATATCTTACCATGAAACATAGAAATGAGATTCGACATCGCGTTTTAAGAATCATATGAACTCTATTGCTACGAGACGTAGAAATCTGCAATCGCTATTTCCTTGCAAGGAAGTGTCGCATTTACATTCATTTGAAGTGTAGACGAGGAATACATGACAGTTCGCAAATCACATTATATCTTACCATGAAACATAGAAATGAGATTCGATATCGCGTTTTAAGAAGCATTAGAAAGCTATTGCTACGATACGTAGACATCTGCAAATGCTATTTCCTAGCGAGGAAGTATCGCATTCACATTCGTTTGAAGTGTAGACAAGGAATACATAACACTTCGCAAATCATGTTATATCTTACCATGAAACATAGAAATGAGATTCGACATCGCGTTTTAAGAAGCATTAGAAAGCTATTGCTACGATACGTAGACATCTGCAAATGCTATTTCCTAGCGAGGAAGGATCGCATTCACATTCGTTTGAAGTGTAGACAAGGAATACATAACACTTCGCAAATCATGTTATATCTTACCATGAAACATAGAAATGAGATGCGATATCGCGTTTTAAGAATCACATGAACTCTATTGCTACGAGACGTAGACATCTGCATTCGCTATTTCCTTGCAAGGAAATGTCGCATTTTACATTCATTTGAAGTGTAGACGAGGAATACATAACACTTCGCAAATCATATTACATCTTACCATGAAACATAGAAATGAGATGCGATATCGCGTTTTAAGAAGCATTAGAACTCTATTGCTACTATACCTAGACATCTGCAGACGCTATTTCCTAGCAAGGAAGTGTCGCATTTACATTCATTTGTAGTGTAGACGAGGAATACATGACACTTCGCAAATCATATTATATCTTACCATGGAACATAGAAATGAGATGCGATATCGTGTTTTAAGAAGCATTAGAACTCTATTGCCACGATACCTAGACATCTGCAGACGCTATTTCCTTGCAAGGAAGTGTCGCATTTACATTCATTTGAAGTGTAGACGAGGAATACATGACACTTCGCAAATCATATTATATCTTACCATGAAACATAGAAATGAGATTCGACATCGCGTTTTAAGAATCATATGAACTCTATTGCTACGAGACATAGACATCTGCAATCGCTATTTCCTTGCAAGGAAGTGTCGCATTTACATTCATTTGAAGTGTAGACGAGGAATACATGACACTTCGCAAATCATATTATATCTTACCATGAAACATAGAAATGAGATTCGATATCGCGTTTTAAGAAGCATTAGAAAGCTATTGCTACGATACGTAGACATCTGCAAACGCTATTTCCTAGCGAGGAAGTATCGCATTCACATTCATTTGAAGTGTAGACAAGGAATACATAACACTTCGCAAATCATGTTATATCTTACCATGAAACATATAAATGAGATGCGATATCGCGTTTTAAGAATCATATGAACTCTATTGCTACGAGACGTAGACATCTGCAATCGCTATTTCCTTGCAAGGAAGTGTCGCATTTACATTCATTTGAAGTGTAGACGAGGAATACATAACTTCGCAAATCATATTATATCTTACCATGTAACATAGAAATGAGATGCGATATCGCGTTTTAAGAATCATATGAACTCTATTGCTACGAGACGTAGACATCTGCAATCGCTATTTCCTTGCAAGGAAGTGTCGCATTTACATTCATTTGAAGTGTAGACGAGGAATACATGACACTTCGCAAATCATATTATATCTTACCATGAAACATAGAAATGAGATTCGATATCGCGTTTTAAGAAGCATTAGAAAGCTATTGCTACGATACGTAGACATCTGCAAATGCTATTTCCTAGCGAGGAAGTATCGCATTCACATTCGTTTGAAGTGTAGACAAGGAATACATAACACTTCGCAAATCATGTTATATCTTACCATGAAACATAGAAATGAGATTCGACATCGCGTTTTAAGAAGCATTAGAAAGCTATTGCTACGATACGTAGACATCTGCAAATGCTATTTCCTAGCGAGGAAGCATCGCATTCACATTCGTTTGAAGTGTAGACAAGGAATACATAACACTTCGCAAATCATGTTATATCTTACCATGAAACATAGAAATGAGATTCGACATCGCGTTTTAAGAAGCATTAGAAAGCTATTGCTACGATACGTAGACATCTGCAAATGCTATTTCCTAGCGAGGAAGGATCGCATTCACATTCGTTTGAAGTGTAGACAAGGAATACATAACACTTCGCAAATCATGTTATATCTTACCATGAAACATAGAAATGAGATGCGATATCGCGTTTTAAGAATCACATGAACTCTATTGCTACGAGACGTAGACATCTGCATTCGCTATTTCCTTGCAAGGAAGTGTCGCATTTACATTCATTTGAAGTGTAGACGAGGAATACATAACACTTCGCAAATCATATTACATCTTACCATGAAACATAGAAATGAGATGCGATATCGCGTTTTAAGCATCATAAGAACTCTATTGCTACGATACGTAGACGTCTGCAAACGCTATTTCCTTGCAAGGAAGTGTCGCATTTACATACATTTGAATCGTAGACAAGGAATGCATAACACTTCGCAATGAATATTATATCTTATCAGGAGACATAGATATGAGATGCAATATCTCGTTTTAAGAAGCATTTGAACTCTATTGCTACGATACGTAGACATCTGCAAACGCTATTTCCTACCAAGGAAGTGTCGCATTTACATTCATTTGAAGTGTAGACGAGGAATACATGATACATCGCAAATCATATTATATCTTACCATGAAACATAGAAATGAGATGCGATATCGCGTTTTAAGAATCATAGGAACTCTATTGCTACGATACGTAGACATCTGCAAACGCTATTTCCTTGCAAGGAAGTGTCGCATTTACATTCATTTGAAGTGTAGACGAGGAATACATAATACTCCGCAAATCATATTATATCTTACCATGAAACATAGAAATGAGATTCGACATCGCGTTTTAAGAAGCATTAGAAAGCTATTGCTACGATACGTAGACATCTGCAAATGCTATTTCCTAGCGAGGAAGGATCGCATTCACATTCGTTTGAAGTGTAGACAAGGAATACATAACACTTCGCAAATCATGTTATATCTTACCATGAAACATAGAAATGAGATGCGATATCGCGTTTTAAGAATCATAAGAACTCTATTGCTACGATACGTTGACATCTGCAAACGCTATTTCCTTGCAAGGAAGTGCGCATTTACATTTAGTTGATGTGTAGACGAGGAAGACATAACACTTCGCAAATCATATTATATCTTACCATGAAACATAGAAATGAGATGCGATATCGCGTTTCAAGAAGCATTAGAACTCTATTGCTACGATGCGTAGACATCTGCAGACGCTATTTCCTTGCAAGGAAGTGTCGCATTTACATTCATTTGAAGTGTAGACGAGGAATACATGACACTTCGCAAATCATATTATATCTTACCATGAAACATAGAAATGAGATTCGACATCGCGTTTTAAGAATCATAGGAACTCTATTGCTACGATACGTAGACATCTGCAAACGCTATTTCCTTGCAAAGAAGTGTCGCATTTACATTCATTTGAAGTGTAGACGAGGAATACATGACACTTCGCAAATCATATTATATCTTACCATGAAACATAGAAATGAGATGCGATATCGCGTTTTAAGAAGCATTAGAACTCTATTGCTACGATACCTAGACATCTGCAGACGCTATTTCCTAGCAAGGAAGTGTCGCATTTACATTCATTTGTAGTGTAGACGAGGAATACATGACACTTCGCAAATCATATTATATCTTACCATGGAACACAGAAATGAGATGCGATATCGTGTTTTAAGAAGCATTAGAACTCTATTGCCACGATACCTAGACATCTGCAGACGCTATTTCCTAGCAAGGAAGTGTCGCATTTACATTCATTTGAATCGTAGGCGAGGAATGCATAACACTTCGCAAATCATATTATATCTTACAATGAAACATAGAAATGAGATGCGATATCGCATTTTAAGATGCATTAGAACTCTATTGCCACGATACCTAGACATCTGCAGACGCTATTTCCTAGCAAGGAAGTGTCGCATTTACATTCATTTGAATCGTGGGCGAGGAATGCATAACACTTCGCAATGAATATTATATCTTATCAGGAAACATAGATATGAGATGCAATATCTCGTTTTAAGAAGCATTTGAACTCTATTGCTTCGATACGTAGGCATCTGCAAACTCTATTTCCTAGCAAGGAAGTGTCGCATTTACATTCATTTGAAGTGTAGACGAGGAATACAAAACACTTCGCAAATCATATTATATCTTACCATGAAACATAGAAATGAGATGCGATATCGCGTTTTAAGAATCATAGGAACTCTATTGCTACGATACGTAGACATCTGCAAACGCTATTTCCTTGCAAAGAAGTGTCGCATTTACATTCATTTGAAGTGTAGACGAGGAATACATAACACTTCGCAAATCATATTATATCTTACCATGAAACATAGAAATGAGATGCGATATCGCGTTTTAAGAATCATAAGAACTCTATTGCTACGATACGTTGACATCTGCAAACGCTATTTCCTTGCAAGGAAGTGCGCATTTACATTTAGTTGATGTGTAGACGAGGAAGACATAACACTTCGCAAATCATGTTATATCTTACCATGAAACATAGAAATGAGATGCGATATCGCGTTTCAAGAAGCATTAGAACTCTATTGCTACGATGCGTAGACATCTGCAGACGCTATTTCCTTGCAAGGAAGTGTCGCATTTACATTCATTTGAAGTGTAGACGAGGAATACATGACACTTCGCAAATCATATTATATCTTACCATGAAACATAGAAATGAGATTCGACATCGCGTTTTAAGAATCATATGAACACTATTGCTACGAGACATAGACATCTGCAATCGCTATTTCCTTGCAAGGAAGTGTCGCATTTACATTCATTTGAAGTGTAGACGAGGAATACATGACACTTCGCAAATCATATTATATCTTACCATGAAACATAGAAATGAGATTCGATATCGCGTTTTAAGAAGCATTAGAAAGCTATTGCTACGATACGTAGACATCTGCAAACGCTATTTCCTAGCGAGGAAGTATCGCATTCACATTCATTTGAAGTGTAGACAAGGAATACATAACACTTCGCAAATCATGTTATATCTTACCATGAAACATAGAAATGAGATGCGATATCGCGTTTTAAGAATCTTATGAACTCTATTGCTACGAGACGTAGACATCTGCAATCGCTATTTCCTTCCAAGGAAGTGTCGCATTTACATTCATTTGAAGTGTAGACGAGGAATACATAACTTCGCAAATCATATTATATCTTACCATGAAACATAGAAATGAGATGCGATATCGCGTTTTAAGAATCATATGAACTCTATTGCTACGAGACGTAGACATCTGCAATCGCTATTTCCTTGCAAGGAGGTGTCGCATTTACATTCATTTGAAGTGTAGACGAGGAATACATGACACTTCGCAAATCATATTATATCTTACCATGAAACATAGAAATGAGATTCGATATTGCGTTTTAAGAAGCATTAGAAAGCTATTGCTACGATACGTAGACATCTGCAAATGCTATTTCCTAGCGAGGAAGGATCGCATTCACATTCGTTTGAAGTGTAGACAAGGAATACATAACACTTCGCAAATCATGTTATATCTTACCATGAAACATAGAAATGAGATGCGATATCGCGTTTTAAGAATCACATGAACTCTATTGCTACGAGACGTAGACATCTGCATTCGCTATTTCCTTGCAAGGAAGTGTCGCATTTACATTCATTTGAAGTGTAGACGAGGAATACATAACACTTCGCAAATCATATTATATCTTACCATGAAACATAGAAATGAGATGCGATATCGCGTTTTAAGAAGCATTAGAACTCTATTGCTACGATACCTAGACATCTGCAGACGCTATTTCCTAGCAAGGAAGTGTCGCATTTACATTCATTTGAAGTGTAGACGAGGAATACATGATACTTCGCAAATCATATTATATCTTACCATGAAACATAGAAATGAGATGCGATATCGCGTTTTAAGAATCATAGGAACTCTATTGCTACGATACGTAGACATCTACAAACGCTATTTCCTTGCAAGGAAGTGTCGCATTTACATTCATTTGAATCGTAGACAAGGAATGCATAACACTTCGCAATGAATATTATATCTTATCAGGAGACATAGATATGAGATGCAATATCTCGTTTTAAGAAGCATTTGAACTCTATTGCTTCGATACGTAGACATCTGCAAACGCTATTTCCTTGCAAGGAAGTGTCGCATTTACATTCATTTGAAGTATAGGCGAGGAATACATGACACTTCGCAAACAATATTACATCTTACCATGAAACATAGAAATGAGATGCGACATCGCGTTCTAAGGAGCATTAGAACACTGCTGCTACGATAGGTAGACATCTGTAAACGCTATTTCCTTGCAAGGAAGTGTCGCATTTACATTCATTTGAAGTGTAGACGAGGAATACAAAACACTTCGCAAATCATATTATATCTTACCATGAAACATAGAAATGAGATGCGATATCGCGTTTTAAGAATCATAGGAACTCTATTGCTACGATACGTAGACATCTGCAAACGCTATTTCCTTGCAAAGAAGTGTTGCATTTGCATTCATTTGAAGTGTAGACGAGGAATACATAACACTTCGCAAATCATATTATATCTTACCATGAAACATAGAAATGAGATGCGATATCGCGTTTTAAGAATCATAAGAACTCTATTGCTACGATACGTTGACATCTGCAAACGCTATTTCCTTGCAAGGAAGTGCGCATTTACATTTAGTTGATGTGTAGACGAGGAAGACATAACACTTCGCAAATCATATTATATCTTACCATGAAGCATAGAAATGAGATGCGATATCGCGTTTTAAGACGCATTAGAACTCTATTGCTACGATACCTAGACATCTGCAGACGCTAATTCCTAGCAAGGAAGTGTCGCATTTACATTCATTTGAAGTGTAGACGAGGAATACATGATACTTCGCAAATAATATTACATCTTACCATGAAACATAGAAATGAGATGCGATATCGCGTTTTAAGAAGCATTAAAATTCTATTGCTACGATACGTAGACTTCTGCAAACGCTATTTCCTAGCAAGGAAGTGTCGCATTTACATTCATTTGAATCGTAGGCGAGGAATGCATAACACTTCGCAATGAATATTATATCTTATCATGAAACATAGATATGAGATGCAATATCTCGTTTTAAGAAGCATTTGAACTCTATTGCTTCGATACGTAGACATCTGCAAACGCTATTTCCTTGCAAGGAAGTGTCGCATTTACATTCATTTGAAGTGTAGACGAGGAATACCTAACACTTCGCAAATCATATTATATCTTACCATGAAACATAGAAATGAGATGCGACATCGCGTTCTAAGGAGCATTAGAACACTGCTGCTACGATAGGTAGACATCTGCAAACGCTATTTCCTTGCAAGGAAGTGTCGCATTTACATTCATTTGAAGTGTAGACGAGGAATACATAACTTCGCAAATCATATTATATCTTACCATGAAACATAGAAATGAGATGCGATATCGCGTTTTAAGAATCATATGAACTCTATTGCTACGAGACGTAGACATCTGCAATCGCTATTTCCTTGCAAGGAAGTGTCGCATTTACATTCATTTGAAGTGTAGACGAGGAATACATGACACTTCGCAAATCATATTATATCTTACCATGAAACATAGAAATGAGATTCGATATCGCGTTTTAAGAAGCATTAGAAAGCTATTGCTACGATACGTAGACATCTGCAAATGCTATTTCCTAGCGAGGAAGTATCGCATTCACATTCGTTTGAAGTGTAGACAAGGAATACATAACACTTCGCAAATCATGTTATATCTTACCATGAAACATAGAAATGAGATTCGACATCGCGTTTTAAGAAGCATTAGAAAGCTATTGCTACGATACGTAGACATCTGCAAATGCTATTTCCTAGCGAGGATGTATCGCATTCACATTCGTTTGAAGTGTAGACAAGGAATACATAACACTTCGCAAATCATGTTATATCTTACCATGAAACATAGAAATGAGATTCGACATCGCGTTTTAAGAAGCATTAGAAAGCTATTGCTACGATACGTAGACATCTGCAAATGCTATTTCCTAGCGAGGAAGGATCGCATTCACATTCGTTTGAAGTGTAGACAAGGAATACATAACACTTCGCAAATCATGTTATATCTTACCATGAAACATAGAAATGAGATGCGATATCGCGTTTTAAGAATCACATGAACTCTATTGCTACGAGACGTAGACATCTGCATTCGCTATTTCCTTGCAAGGAAGTGTCGCATTTACATTCATTTGAAGCGTAGACGAGGAATACATAACACTTCGCAAATCATATTACATCTTACCATGAAACATAGAAATGAGATGCGATATCGCGTTTTAAGAAGCATTAGAACTCTATTGCTACGATACCTAGACATCTGCAGACGCTATTTCCTAAAAAGGAAGTATCTCATTTACAATCATTTGTAGTGTAGACGAGGAATACATGACACATCGCAAATCATATTATATCTTACCATGAATCATAGAAATGAGATGTGATATCGCGTTTTATGAAGCATTAGAACACTATTGCTACGAGACGTAGACATCTGCAATCGCTATTTCCTTGCAAGGAAATGTCGCATTTACATTTGAAGTGTAGACGAGGAATACATAACACTTCGCAAATCATATTATATCTTACCATGAAACATAGAAATGAGATGCGATATCGCGTTTTAAGAAGCATTAGAACTCTATTGCTACGATACCTAGACATCTGCAGACGCTATTTCCTAGCAAGGAAGTGTCGCATTTACATTCATTTGAAGTGTAGACGAGGAATACATGATACTTCGCAAATCATATTATATCTTACCATGAAACATAGAAATGAGATGCGATATCGCGTTTTAAGCATCATAAGAACTCTATTGCTACGATACGTAGACATCTGCAAACGCTATTTCCTTGCAAGGAAGTGTCGCATTTACATTCATTTGAATCGTAGACAAGGAATGCATAACACTTCGCAATGAATATTATATCTTATCAGGAGACATAGATATGAGATGCAATATCTCGTTTTAAGAAGCATTTGAACTCTATTGCTTCGATACGTAGACATCTGCAAACGCTATTTCCTAGCAAGGAAGTGTCGCATTTACATTCATTTGAAGTGTAGGCGAGGAATACGTTACACTTCGCAAATCATATTATATCTTACCATGAAACATAGAAATGAGATGCGATATCGCGTTTTAGGAAGCATTAGACCTCTATTGCTACGATACGTTGACAACTGCAAACGCTATTTCCTTGCAAGGAAATGTCGCATTTACATTCATTTGAATTGTAGACGAGGAATGCATAACACTTCGCAATGAATATTATATCTTACCATGAAACGTAGAAATGAGATTCGATATCGCGTTTTAAGAAGCATTAGAAAGCTATTGCTACGATACGTAGACATCTGCAAACGCTATTTCCTAGCGAGGAAGTATCGCATTCACATTCATTTGAAGTGTAGACAAGGAATACATAACACTTCGCAAATCATGTTATATCTTACCATGAAACATAGAAATGAGATGCGATATCGCGTTTTAAGAATCATATGAACTCTATTGCTACGAGACGTAGACATCTGCAATCGCTATTTCCTTGCAAGGAAGTGTCGCATTTACATTCATTTGAAGTGTAGACGAGGAATACATAACTTCGCAAATCATATTATATCTTACCATGAAACATAGAAATGAGATGCGATATCGCGTTTTAAGAATCATATGAACTCTATTGCTACGAGACGTAGACATCTGCAATCGCTATTTCCTTGCAAGGAAGTGTCGCATTTACATTCATTTGAAGTGTAGACGAGGAATACATGACACTTCGCAAATCATATTATATCTTACCATGAAACATAGAAATGAGATTCGATATCGCGTTTTAAGAAGCATTAGAAAGCTATTGTTACGATACGTAGACATCTGCAAATGCTATTTCCTAGCGAGGAAGTATCGCATTCACATTCGTTTGAAGTGTAGACAAGGAATACATAACACTTCGCAAATCATGTTATATCTTACCATGAAACATAGAAATGAGATTCGACATCGCGTTTTAAGAAGCATTAGAAAGCTATTGCTACGATACGTAGACATCTGCAAATGCTATTTCCTAGCGAGGAAGTATCGCATTCACATTCGTTTGAAGTGTAGACAAGGAATACATAACACTTCGCAAATCATGTTATATCTTACCATGAAACATAGAAATGAGATTCGACATCGCGTTTTAAGAAGCATTAGAAAGCTATTGCTACGATACGTAGACATCTGCAAATGCTATTTCCTAGCGAGGAAGGATCGCATTCACATTCGTTTGAAGTGTAGACAAGGAATACATAACACTTCGCAAATCATGTTATATCTTACCATGAAACATAGAAATGAGATGCGATATCGCGTTTTAAGAATCACATGAACTCTATTGCTACGAGACGTAGACATCTGCATTCGCTATTTCCTTGCAAGGAAGTGTCGCAATTACATTCATTTGAAGCGTAGACGAGGAATACATAACACTTCGCAAATCATATTACATCTTACCATGAAACATAGAAATGAGATGCGATATCGCGTTTTAAGAAGCATTAGAACTCTATTGCTACGATACCTAGACATCTGCAGACGCTATTTCCTAGCAAGGAAGTATCTCATTTACAATCATTTGTAGTGTAGACGAGGAATACATGACACATCGCAAATCATATTATATCTTACCATGAATCATAGAAATGAGATGTGATATCGCGTTTTATGAAGCATTAGAACACTATTGCTACGAGACGTAGACATCTGCAATCGCTATTTCCTTGCAAGGAAATGTCGCATTTACATTTGAAGTGTAGACGAGGAATACATAACACTTCGCAAATCATATTATATCTTACCATGAAACATAGAAATGAGATGCGATATCGCGTTTTAAGAAGCATTAGAACTCTATTGCTACGATACCTAGACATCTGCAGACGCTATTTCCTAGCAAGGAAGTGTCGCATTTACATTCATTTGAAGTGTAGACGAGGAATACATGATACTTCGCAAATCATATTATATCTTACCATGAAACATAGAAATGAGATGCGATATCGCGTTTTAAGCATCATAAGAACTCTATTGCTACGATACGTAGACATCTGCAAACGCTATTTCCTTGCAAGGAAGTGTCGCATTTACATTCATTTGAATCGTAGACCAGGAATGCATAACACTTCGCAATGAATATTATATCTTATCAGGAGACATAGATATGAGATGCAATATCTCGTTTTAAGAAGCATTTGAACTCTATTGCTTCGATACGTAGACATCTGCAAACGCTATTTCCTAGCAAGGAAGTGTCGCATTTACATTCATTTGAAGTGTAGGCGAGGAATACGTTACACTTCGCAAATCATATTATATCTTACCATGAAACATAGAAATGAGATGCGATATCGCGTTTTAGGAAGCATTAGACCTCTATTGCTACGATACGTTGACAACTGCAAACGCTATTTCCTTGCAAGGAAATGTCGCATTTACATTCATTTGAATCGTAGACGAGGAATGCATAACACTTCGCAATGAATATTATATCTTACCATGAAACATAGAAATGAGATTCGATATCGCGTTTTAAGAAGCATTAGAAAGCTATTGCTACGATACGTAGACATCTGCAAACGCTATTTCCTAGCGAGGAAGTATCGCATTCACATTCATTTGAAGTGTAGACAAGGAATACATAACACTTCGCAAATCATGTTATATCTTACCATGAAACATAGAAATGAGATGCGATATCGCGTTTTAAGAATCATATGAACTCTATTGCTACGAGACGTAGACATCTGCAATCGCTATTTCCTTGCAAGGAAGTGTCGCATTTACATTCATTTGAAGTGTAGACGAGGAATACATAACTTCGCAAATCATATTATATCTTACCATGAAACATAGAAATGAGATGCGATATCGCGTTTTAAGAATCATATGAACTCTATTGCTACGAGACGTAGACATCTGCAATCGCTATTTCCTTGCAAGGAAGTGTCGCATTTACATTCATTTGAAGTGTAGACGAGGAATACATGACACTTCGCAAATCATATTATATCTTACCATGAAACATAGAAATGAGATTCGATATCGCGTTTTAAGAAGCATTAGAAAGCTATTGCTACGATACATAGACATCTGCAAATGCTATTTCCTAGCGAGGAAGTATCGCATTCACATTCGTTTGAAGTGTAGACAAGGAATACATAACACTTCGCAAATCATGTTATATCTTACCATGAAACATAGAAATGAGATTCGACATCGCGTTTTAAGAAGCATTAGAAAGCTATTGCTACGATACGTAGACATCTGCAAATGCTATTTCCTAGCGAGGAAGTATCGCATTCACATTCGTTTGAAGTGTAGACAAGGAATACATAACACTTCGCAAATCATGTTATATCTTACCATGAAACATAGAAATGAGATTCGACATCGCGTTTTAAGAAGCATTAGAAAGCTATTGCTACGATACGTAGACATCTGCAAATGCTATTTCCTAGCGAGGAAGGATCGCATTCACATTCGTTTGAAGTGTAGACAAGGAATACATAACACTTCGCAAATCATGTTATATCTTACCATGAAACATAGAAATGAGATGCGATATCGCGTTTTAAGAATCACATGAACTCTATTGCTACGAGACGTAGACATCTGCATTCGCTATTTCCTTGCAAGGAAGTGTCGCATTTACATTCATTTGAAGTGTAGACAAGGAATACATAACACTTCGCAAATCATGTTATATCTTACCATGAAACATAGAAATGAGATGCGATATCGCGTTTTAAGAATCATATGAACTCTATTGCTACGAGACGTAGACATCTGCAATCGCTATTTCCTTGCAAGGAAGTGCCGCATTTACATTCATTTGAAGTGTAGACGAGGAATACATAACTTCGCAAATCATATTATATCTTACCATGAAACATAGAAATGAGATGCGATATCGCGTTTTAAGAATCATATGAACTCTATTGCTACGAGACGTAGACATCTGCAATCGCTATTTCCTTGCAAGGAAGTGTCGCATTTACATTCATTTGAAGTGTAGACGAGGAATACATGACACTTCGCAAATCATATTATATCTTACCATGAAACATAGAAATGAGATTCGATATCGCGTTTTAAGAAGCATTAGAAAGCTATTGCTACGATACATAGACATCTGCAAATGCTATTTCCTAGCGAGGAAGTATCGCATTCACATTCGTTTGAAGTGTAGACAAGGAATACATAACACTTCGCAAATCATGTTATATCTTACCATGAAACATAGAAATGAGATTCGACATCGCGTTTTAAGAAGCATTAGAAAGCTATTGCTACGATACGTAGACATCTGCAAATGCTATTTCCTAGCGAGGAAGTATCGCATTCACATTCGTTTGAAGTGTAGACAAGGAATACATAACACTTCGCAAATCATGTTATATCTTACCATGAAACATAGAAATGAGATTCGACATCGCGTTTTAAGAAGCATTAGAAAGCTATTGCTACGATACGTAGACATCTGCAAATGCTATTTCCTAGCGAGGAAGGATCGCATTCACATTCGTTTGAAGTGTAGACAAGGAATACATAACACTTCGCAAATCATGTTATATCTTACCATGAAACATAGAAATGAGATGCGATATCGCGTTTTAAGAATCACATGAACTCTGTTGCTACGAGACGTAGACATCTGCATTCGCTATTTCCTTGCAAGGAAGTGTCGCATTTACATTCATTTGAAGCGTAGACGAGGAATACATAACACTTCGCAAATCATATTACATCTTACCATGAAACATAGAAATGAGATGCGATATCGCGTTTTAAGAAGCATTAGAACTCTATTGCTACGATACCTAGACATCTGCAGACGCTATTTCCTAGCAAGGAAGTATCTCATTTACAATCATTTGTAGTGTAGACGAGGAATACATGACACATCGCAAATCATATTATATCTTACCATGAATCATAGAAATGAGATGTGATATCGCGTTTTATGAAGCATTAGAACACTATTGCTACGAGACGTAGACATCTGCAATCGCTATTTCCTTGCAAGGAAATGTCGCATTTACATTTGAAGTGTAGACGAGGAATACATAACACTTCGCAAATCATATTATATCTTACCATGAAACATAGAAATGAGATGCGATATCGCGTTTTAAGAAGCATTAGAACTCTATTGCTACGATACCTAGACATCTGCAGACGCTATTTCCTAGCAAGGAAGTGTCGCATTTACATTCATTTGAAGTGTAGACGAGGAATACATGATACTTCGCAAATCATATTATATCTTACCATGAAACATAGAAATGAGATGCTATATCGCGTTTTAAGCATCATAAGAACTCTATTGCTACGATACGTAGACATCTGCAAACGCTATTTCCTTGCAAGGAAGTGTCGCATTTACATTCATTTGAATCGTAGACAAGGAATGCATAACACTTCGCAATGAATATTATATCTTATCAGGAGACATAGATATGAGATGCAATATCTCGTTTTAAGAAGCATTTGAACTCTATTGCTTCGATACGTAGACATCTGCAAACGCTATTTCCTAGCAAGGAAGTGTCGCATTTACATTCATTTGAAGTGTAGGCGAGGAATACGTTACACTTCGCAAATCATATTATATCTTACCATGAAACATAGAAATGAGATGCGATATCGCGTTTTAGGAAGCATTAGACCTCTATTGCTACGATACGTTGACAACTGCAAACGCTATTTCCTTGCAAGGAAATGTCGCATTTACATTCATTTGAATCGTAGACGAGGAATGCATAACACTTCGCAATGAATATTATATCTCATCAGGAAACATAGATATGAGATGCAATATCTCGTTTTAAGAAGCATTTGAACTCTATTGCTTCGATACGTAGACATCTGCAAACGCTATTTCCTAGCAAGGATGTGTCGCATTTACATTCATTTGAAGTGTAGGCGAGGAATACATGACACTTCGCAAATCATATTATATCTTACCATGAAACATAGAAATGAGATGCGATATCGCGTTTTAAGAAGCATTAGAACTCTATTGCTACGATACCTAGACATCTGCAGACGCTATTTCCTAGCAAGGAAGTGTCGCATTTACATTCATTTGTAGTGTAGACGAGGAATACATGACACTTCGCAAATCATATTATATCTTACCATGGAACATAGAAATGAGATGCGATATCGTGTTTTAAGAATCATAAGAACTCTATTGCTACGATACGTAGACATCTGCAAACGCTATTTCCTTGCAAGGAAGTGTCGCATTTACATTCATTTAAATCGTAGACGAGGAATGCATAACACTTCGCAATGAATATTACATCTTATCATGAAATATAGAATTGAGATGCGATATCTTGTTTTAAGAAGCATTTGAACACTATTGCTTCGATACGTAGACATCTGCAAACGCTATTTCCTAGCAAGGAAGTGTCGCATTTACATCCATTTGAATCGTAGACGAGGAATGCATAACACTTCGCAATGAATATTATATCTTATCATGAAACATAGATATGAGATGCAATATCTCATTTTAAGAAGCATTTGAACTCTATTGCTTCGATACGTAGACATCTGCAAACGCTATTTCCTTGCAAGGAAGTGTCGCATTTACATTCATTTGAAGTATAGGCGAGGAATACATGACACTTCGCAAATAATATTACATCTTACCATGAAACATAGAAATGAGATGCGATATCGCGTTTTAAGAAGCATTAGAATTCTATTGCTACGATACGTAGACTTCTGCAAACGCTATTTCCTAGCAAGGAAGTGTCGCATTTACATTCATTTGAGTCGTAGGCGAGGAATGCATAACACTTCGCAATGAATATTATATCTTATCATGAAACATAGATATGAGATGCAATATCTCGTTTTAAGAAGCATTTGAACTCTATTGCTTCGATACGTAGACATCTGCAAACGCTATTTCCTTGCAAGGAAGTGTCGCATTTACATTCATTTGAAGTGTAGACGAGGAATACCTAACACTTCGCAAATCATATTATATCTTACCATGAAACATAGAAATGAGATGCGACATCGCGTTCTAAGGAGCATTAGAACACTGCTGCTACGATAGGTAGACATCTGCAAACGCTATTTCCTTGCAAGGAAGTGTCGCATTTACATTCATTTGAAGTGAAGACGAGGAATACAAAACACTTCGCAAATCATATTATATCTTACCATGAAACATAGAAATGAGATGCGATATCGCGTTTTAAGAATCATAGGAACTCTATTGCTACGATACGTAGACATCTGCAAACGCTATTTCCTTGCAAAGAAGTGTTGCATTTACATTCATTTGAAGTGTAGACGAGGAATACATAACACTTCGCAAATCATATTATATCTTACCATGAAACATAGAAATGAGATGCGATATCGCGTTTTAAGAATCATAAGAACTCTATTGCTACGATACGTTGACATCTGCAAACGCTATTTCCTTGCAAGGAAGTGCGCATTTACATTTAGTTGATGTGTAGACGAGGAAGACATAACACTTCGCAAATCATATTATATCTTACCATGAAACATAGAAATGAGATGCGATATCGCGTTTTAAGAAGCATTAGAAAGCTATTGCTACGATACGTAGACATCTGCAAACGCTATTTCCTATCGAGGAAGTATCGCATTCACATTCATTTGAAGTGTAGACAAGGAATACATAACACTTCGCAAATCATGTTATATCTTACCATGAAACATAGAAATGAGATGCGATATCGCGTTTTAAGAATCATATGAACTCTATTGCTACGAGACGTAGACATCTGCAATCGCTATTTCCTTGCAAGGAAGTGTCGCATTTACATTCATTTGAGTCGTAGGCGAGGAATGCATAACACTTCGCAATGAATATTATATCTTATCATGAAACATAGATATGAGATGCAATATCTCGTTTTAAGAAGCATTTGAACTCTATTGCTTCGATACGTAGACATCTGCAAACGCTATTTCCTTGCAAGGAAGTGTCGCATTTACATTCATTTGAAGTGTAGACGAGGAATACCTAACACTTCGCAAATCATATTATATCTTACCATGAAACATAGAAATGAGATGCGACATCGCGTTCTAAGGAGCATTAGAACACTGCTGCTACGATAGGTAGACATCTGCAAACGCTATTTCCTTGCAAGGAAGTGTCGCATTTACATTCATTTGAAGTGAAGACGAGGAATACAAAACACTTCGCAAATCATATTATATCTTACCATGAAACATAGAAATGAGATGCGATATCGCGTTTTAAGAATCATAGGAACTCTATTGCTACGATACGTAGACATCTGCAAACGCTATTTCCTTGCAAAGAAGTGTTGCATTTACATTCATTTGAAGTGTAGACGAGGAATACATAACACTTCGCAAATCATATTATATCTTACCATGAAACATAGAAATGAGATGCGATATCGCGTTTTAAGAATCATAAGAACTCTATTGCTACGATACGTTGACATCTGCAAACGCTATTTCCTTGCAAGGAAGTGCGCATTTACATTTAGTTGATGTGTAGACGAGGAAGACATAACACTTCGCAAATCATATTATATCTTACCATGAAACATAGAAATGAGATGCGATATCGCGTTTTAAGAAGCATTAGAAAGCTATTGCTACGATACGTAGACATCTGCAAACGCTATTTCCTAGCGAGGAAGTATCGCATTCACATTCATTTGAAGTGTAGACAAGGAATACATAACACTTCGCCAATCATGTTATATCTTACCATGAAACATAGAAATGAGATGCGATATCGCGTTTTAAGAATCATATGAACTCTATTGCTACGAGACGTAGACATCTGCAATCGCTATTTCCTTGCAAGGAAGTGTCGCATTTACATTTGAAGTGTAGACGAGGAATACATAACACTTCGCAAATCATATTATATCTTACCATGAAACATAGAAATGAGATGCGATATCGCGTTTTAAGAAGCATTAGAACTCTATTGCTACGATACCTAGACATCTGCAGACGCTATTTCCTAGCAAGGAAGTGTCGCATTTACATTCATTTGAAGTGTAGACGAGGAATACATGATACTTCGCAAATCATATTACATCTTACCATGAAACATAGAAATGAGATGCGATATCGCGTTTTAAGCATCATAAGAACTCTATTGCTACGATACGTAGACATCTGCAATCGCTATTTCCTTGCAAGGAAGTGTCGCATTTACATTCATTTGAAGTGTAGACGAGGAATACATGACACTTCGCAAATCATGTTATATCTTACCATGAAACATAGAAATGAGATTCGACATCGCGTTTTAAGAAGCATTAGAAAGCTATTGCTACGATACGTAGACATCTGCAAATGCTATTTCCTAGCGAGGAAGGATCGCATTCACATTCGTTTGAAGTGTAGACAAGGAATACATAACACTTCGCAAATCATGTTATATCTTACCATGAAACATAGAAATGAGATGCGATATCGCGTTTTAAGAATCACATGAACTCTATTGCTACGAGACGTAGACATCTGCATTCGCTATTTCCTAGCAAGGAAGTATCTCATTTACAATCATTTGTAGTGTAGACGAGGAATACATGACACTTCGCAAATCATATTATATCTTACCATGAATCATAGAAATGAGATGTGATATCGCGTTTTATGCAGCATTAGAACACTATTGCTACGAGACGTAGACATCTGCAATCGCTATTTCCTTGCAAGGAAGTGTCGCATTTACATTTGAAGTGTAGACGAGGAATACATAACACTTCGCAAATCATATTATATCTTACCATGAAACATAGAAATGAGATGCGATATCGCGATTTAGGAAGCATTAGAACTCTATTGCTACGATACGTTGACAACTGCAAACGCTATTTCCTTGCAAGGAAATGTCGCATTTACATTCATTTGAATCATAGATGAGGAATGCATAACACTTCGCAATGAATATTATATCTTATCAGGAAACATAGATATGAGATGCAATATCTCGTTTTAAGCATTTGAACACTATTGCTTCGATACGTAGACATCTGCAAACGCTATTTCCCTGCAAGGATGTGTCGCATTTAATTCATTTGAAGTGTAGACGAGGAATACATAACACTTCGCAAATCATATTATATCTTACCATGAAACATAGAAATGAGATGCGATATCGCGTTTTAAGAATCATAAGAACTCTATTGCTACGATACGTTGACATCTGCAAACGCTATTTCCTTGCAAGGAAGTGCGCATTTACATTTAGTTGATGTGTAGACGAGGAAGACATAACACTTCGCAAATCATATTATATCTTACCATGAAACATAGAAATGAGATGCGATATCGCGTTTCAAGAAGCATTAGAACTCTATTGCTACGATGCGTAGACATCTGCAGACGCTATTTCCTTGCAAGGAAGTGTCGCATTTACATTCATTTGAAGTGTAGACGAGGAATACATGACACTTCGCAAATCATATTATATCTTACCATGAAACATAGAAATGAGATTCGACATCGCGTTTTAAGAATCATATGAACTCTATTGCTACGAGACATAGACATCTGCAATCGCTATTTCCTTGCAAGGAAGTGTCGCATTTACATTCATTTGAAGTGTAGACGAAGAATACATAACACTTCGCAAATCATATTACATCTTACCATGAAACATAGAAATGAGATGCGATAACGCGTTTTAAGAAGCATTAGAACTCTATTGCTACGATACCTAGACATCTGCAGACGCTATTTCCTAGCAAGGAAGTATCTCATTTACAATCATTTGTAGTGTAGACGAGGAATACATGACACATCGCAAATCATATTATATCTTACCATGAATCATAGAAATGAGATGTGATATCGCGTTTTATGAAGCATTAGAACACTATTGCTACGAGACGTAGACATCTGCAATCGCTTTTTCCTTGCAAGGAAATGTCGCATTTACATTTGAAGTGTAGACGAGGAATACATAACACTTCGCAAATCATATTATATCTTACCATGAAACATAGAAATGAGATGCGATATCGCGTTTTAAGAAGCATTAGAACTCTATTGCTACGATACCTAGACATCTGCAAACGCTATTTCCTTGCAAAGAAGTGTTGCATTTACATTCATTTGAAGTGTAGACGAGGAATACATAACACTTCGCAAATCATATTATAACTTACCATGAAACATAGAAATGAGATGCGATATCGCGTTTTAAGAATCATAAGAACTCTATTGCTACGATACGTTGACATCTGCAAACGCTATTTCCTTGCAAGGAAGTGCGCATTTACATTTAGTTGATGTGTAGACGAGGAAGACATAACACTTCGCAAATCATATTATATCTTACCATGAAACATAGAAATGAGATGCGATATCGCGTTTTAAGAAGCATTAGAAAGCTATTGCTACGATACGTAGACATCTGCAAACGCTATTTCCTATCGAGGAAGTATCGCATTCACATTCATTTGAAGTGTAGACAAGGAATACATAACACTTCGCAAATCATGTTATATCTTACCATGAAACATAGAAATGAGATGCGATATCGCGTTTTAAGAATCATATGAACTCTATTGCTACGAGACGTAGACATCTGCAATCGCTATTTCCTTGCAAGGAAGTGTCGCATTTACATTCATTTGAAGTGTAGACGAGGAATACATGACACTTCGCAAATCATGTTATATCTTACCATGAAACATAGAAATGAGATTCGACATCGCGTTTTAAGAAGCATTAGAAAGCTATTGCTACGATACGTAGACATCTGCAAATGCTATTTCCTAGCGAGGAAGGATCGCATTCACATTCGTTTGAAGTGTAGACAAGGAATACATAACACTTCGCAAATCATGTTATATCTTACCATGAAACATAGAAATGAGATGCGATATCGCGTTTTAAGAATCACATGAACTCTATTGCTACGAGACGTAGACATCTGCATTCGCTATTTCCTTGCAAGGAAGTGTCGCATTTACATTCATTTGAAGTGTAGACGAGGAATACATAACTCTTCGCAAATTATATTACATCTTACCATGAAACATAGAAATGAAATGCGATATCGCGTTTTAAGAAGCATTAGAACTCTATTGCTACGATACCTAGACATCTGCAGACGCTATTTCCTAGCAAGGAAGTATCTCATTTACAATCATTTGTAGTGTAGACGAGGAATACATGACACTTCGCTAATCATATTATATCTTACCATGAAACATAGAAATGAGATGCGATATCGCGTTTTAAGAAGCATTAGAACTCTATTGCTACGATACCTAGACATCTGCAAACGCTATTTCCTTGCAAAGAAGTGTTGCATTTACATTCATTTGAAGTGTAGACGAGGAATACATAACACTTCGCAAATCATATTATAACTTACCATGAAACATAGAAATGAGATGCGATATCGCGTTTTAAGAATCATAAGAACTCTATTGCTACGATACGTTGACATCTGCAAACGCTATTTCCTTGCAAGGAAGTGCGCATTTACATTTAGTTGATGTGTAGACGAGGAAGACATAACACTTCGCAAATCATATTATATCTTACCATGAAACATAGAAATGAGATGCGATATCGCGTTTTAAGAAGCATTAGAAAGCTATTGCTACGATACGTAGACATCTGCAAACGCTATTTCCTATCGAGGAAGTATCGCATTCACATTCATTTGAAGTGTAGACAAGGAATACATAACACTTCGCAAATCATGTTATATCTTACCATGAAACATAGAAATGAGATGCGATATCGCGTTTTAAGAATCATATGAACTCTATTGCTACGAGACGTAGACATCTGCAATCGCTATTTCCTTGCAAGGAAGTGTCGCATTTACATTCATTTGAAGTGTAGACGAGGAATACATGACACTTCGCAAATCATGTTATATCTTACCATGAAACATAGAAATGAGATTCGACATCGCGTTTTAAGAAGCATTAGAAAGCTATTGCTACGATACGTAGGCATCTGCAAATGCTATTTCCTAGCGAGGAAGGATCGCATTCACATTCGTTTGAAGTGTAGACAAGGAATACATAACACTTCGCAAATCATGTTATATCTTACCATGAAACATAGAAATGAGATGCGATATCGCGTTTTAAGAATCACATGAACTCTATTGCTACGAGACGTAGACATCTGCATTCGCTATTTCCTTGCAAGGAAGTGTCGCATTTACATTCATTTGAAGTGTAGACGAGGAATACATAACTCTTCGCAAATTATATTACATCTTACCATGAAACATAGAAATGAAATGCGATATCGCGTTTTAAGAAGCATTAGAACTCTATTGCTACGATACCTAGACATCTGCAGACGCTATTTCCTAGCAAGGAAGTATCTCATTTACAATCATTTGTAGTGTAGACGAGGAATACATGACACTTCGCAAATCATATTATATCTTACCATGAAACATAGAAATGAGATGCGATATCGCGTTTTAAGAAGCATTAGAACTCTATTGCTACGATACCTAGACATCTGCAAACGCTATTTCCTTGCAAAGAAGTGTTGCATTTACATTCATTTGAAGTGTAGACGAGGAATACATAACACTTCGCAAATCATATTATAACTTACCATGAAACATAGAAATGAGATGCGATATCGCGTTTTAAGAATCATAAGAACTCTATTGCTACGATACGTTGACATCTGCAAACGCTATTTCCTTGCAAGGAAGTGCGCATTTACATTTAGTTGATGTGTAGACGAGGAAGACATAACACTTCGCAAATCATATTATATCTTACCATGAAACATAGAAATGAGATGCGATATCGCGTTTTAAGAAGCATTAGAAAGCTATTGCTACGATACGTAGACATCTGCAAACGCTATTTCCTATCGAGGAAGTATCGCATTCACATTCATTTGAAGTGTAGACAAGGAATACATAACACTACGCAAATCATGTTATATCTTACCATGAAACATAGAAATGAGATGCGATATCGCGTTTTAAGAATCATATGAACTCTATTGCTACGAGACGTAGACATCTGCAATCGCTATTTCCTTGCAAGGAAGTGTCGCATTTACATTCATTTGAAGTGTAGACGAGGAATACATGACACTTCGCAAATCATGTTATATCTTACCATGAAACATAGAAATGAGATTCGACATCGCGTTTTAAGAAGCATTAGAAAGCTATTGCTACGATACGTAGACATCTGCAAATGCTATTTCCTAGCGAGGAAGGATCGCATTCACATTCGTTTGAAGTGTAGACAAGGAATACATAACACTTCGCAAATCATGTTATATCTTACCATGAAACATAGAAATGAGATGCGATATCGCGTTGTAAGAATCACATGAACTCTATTGCTACGAGACGTAGACATCTGCATTCGCTATTTCCTTGCAAGGAAGTGTCGCATTTACATTCATTTGAAGTGTAGACGAGGAATACATAACTCTTCGCAAATCATATTACATCTTACCATGAAACATAGAAATGAAATGCGATATCGCGTTTTAAGAAGCATTAGAACTCTATTGCTACGATACCTAGACATCTGCAGACGCTATTTCCTAGCAAGGAAGTATCTCATTTACAATCATTTGTAGTGTAGACGAGGAATACATGACACTTCGCAAATCATATTATATCTTACCATGAATCATAGAAATGAGATGTGATATCGCGTTTTATGCAGCATTAGAACACTATTGCTACGAGACGTAGACATCTGCAATCGCTATTTCCTTGCAAGGAAGTGTCGCATTTACATTTGAAGTGTAGACGAGGAATACATAACACTTCGCAAATCATATTATATCTTACCATGAAACATAGAAATGAGATGCGATATCGCGTTTTAGGAAGCATTAGAACTCTATTGCTACGATACGTTGACAACTGCAAACGCTATTTCCTTGCAAGGAAATGTCGCATTTACATTCATTTGAATCATAGACGAGGAATGCATAACACTTCGCAATGAATATTATATCTTATCAGGAAACATAGATATGAGATGCAATATCTCGTTTTAAGCTTTTGAACTCTATTGCTTCGATACGTAGACATCTGCAAACGCTATTTCCCTGCAAGGATGTGTCGCATTTACATTCATTTGAAGTGTAGACGAGGAATACATAACACTTCGCAAATCATATTATATCTTACCATGAAACATAGAAATGAGATGCGATATCGCGTTTTAAGAATCATAAGAACTCTATTGCTACGATACGTTGACATCTGCAAACGCTATTTCCTTGCAAGGAAGTGCGCATTTACATTTAGTTGATGTGTAGACGAGGAAGACATAACACTTCGCAAATCATATTATATCTTACCATGAAACATAGAAATGAGATGCGATATCGCGTTTCAAGAAGCATTAGAACTCTATTGCTACGATGCGTAGACATCTGCAGACGCTATTTCCTTGCAAGGAAGTGTCGCATTTACATTCATTTGAAGTGTAGACGAGGAATACATGACACTTCGCAAATCATATTATATCTTACCATGAAACATAGAAATGAGATTCGACATCGCGTTTTAAGAATCATATGAACTCTATTGCTACGAGACATAGACATCTGCAATCGCTATTTCCTTGCAAGGAAGTGTCGCATTTGCATTCATTTGAAGTGTAGACGAGGAATACATAACACTTCGCAAATCATATTACATCTTACCATGAAACATAGAAATGAGATGCGATATCGCGTTTTAAGAAGCATTAGAACTCTATTGCTACGATACCTAGACATCTGCAGACGCTATTTCCTAGCAAGGAAGTATCTCATTTACAATCATTTGTAGTGTAGACGAGGAATACATGACACATCGCAAATCATATTATATCTTACCATGAATCATAGAAATGAGATGTGATATCGCGTTTTATGAAGCATTAGAACACTATTGCTACGAGACGTAGACATCTGCAATCGCTTTTTCCTTGCAAGGAAGTATCTCATTTACAATCATTTGTAGTGTAGACGAGGAATACATGACACATCGCAAATCATATTATATCTTACCATGAAACATAGAAATGAGATGCGATATCGCGTTTTAAGAAGCATTAGAACTCTATTGCTACGATACCTAGACATTTGCAATCGCTTTTTCCTTGCAAGGAAATGTCGCATTTACATTTGAAGTGTAGACGAGGAATACATAACACTTCGCAAATCATATTATATCTTACCATGAAACATAGAAATGAGATGCGATATCGCGTTTTAAGAAGCATTAGAACTCTATTGCTACGATACCTAGACATCTGCAAACGCTATTTCCTTGCAAAGAAGTGTTGCATTTACATTCATTTGAAGTGTAGACGAGGAATACATAACACTTCGCAAATCATATTATAACTTACCATGAAACATAGAAATGAGATGCGATATCGCGTTTTAAGAATCATAAGAACTCTATTGCTACGATACGTTGACATCTGCAAACGCTATTTCCTTGCAAGGAAGTGCGCATTTACATTTAGTTGATGTGTAGACGAGGAAGACATAACACTTCGCAAATCATATTATATCTTACCATGAAACATAGAAATGAGATGCGATATCGCGTTTTAAGAAGCATTAGAAAGCTATTGCTACGATACGTAGACATCTGCAAACGCTATTTCCTATCGAGGAAGTATCGCATTCACATTCATTTGAAGTGTAGACAAGGAATACATAACACTTCGCAAATCATGTTATATCTTACCATGAAACATAGAAATGAGATGCGATATCGCGTTTTAAGAATCATATGAACTCTATTGCTACGAGACGTAGACATCTGCAATCGCTATTTCCTTGCAAGGAAGTGTCGCATTTACATTCATTTGAAGTGTAGACGAGGAATACATGACACTTCGCAAATCATGTTATATCTTACCATGAAACATAGAAATGAGATTCGACATCGCGTTTTAAGAAGCATTAGAAAGCTATTGCTACGATACGTAGACATCTGCAAATGCTATTTCCTAGCGAGGAAGGATCGCATTCACATTCATTTGAAGTGTAGGCGAGGAATACATGACACTTCGCAAATCATATTATATCTTACCATGAAACATAGAAATGAGATGCGATATCGCGATTTAAGAATCATATGAACTCTATTGCTACGATACGTAGACATTTGCAAACGCTATTTCCTACCAAGGAAGTGTCGCATTTACATTCATTTGAAGTGTAGAAGAGGAATACATGATACATCGCAAATCATATTATATCTTACCATGAAACATAGAAATGAGATGCGATATCGCGTTTTAAGAATCATAGGAACTCTATTGCCACGATACCTAGACATCTGCAGACGCTATTTCCTAGCAAGGAAGTGTCGCATTTACATTCATTTGAATCGTGGGCGAGGAATGCATAACACTTCGCAATGAATATTATATCTTATCAGGAAACATAGATATGAGATGCAATATCTCGTTTTAAGAAGCATTTGAACTCTATTGCTTCGATACGTAGGCATCTGCAAACTCTATTTCCTAGCAAGGAAGTGTCGCATTTACATTCATTTGAAGTGTAGACGAGGAATACAAAACACTTCGCAAATCATATTATATCTTACCATGAAACATAGAAATGAGATGCGATATCGCGTTTTAAGAATCATAGGAACTCTATTGCTACGATACGTAGACATCTGCAAACGCTATTTCCTTGCAAAGAAGTGTCGCATTTACATTCATTTGAAGTGTAGACGAGGAATACATAACACTTCGCAAATCATATTATATCTTACCATGAAACATAGAAATGAGATGCGATATCGCGTTTCAAGAAGCATTAGAACTCTATTGCTACGATGCGTAGACATCTGCAGACGCTATTTCCTTGCAAGGAAGTGTCGCATTTACATTCATTTGAAGTGTAGATGAGGAATACATGACACTTCGCAAATCATATTATATCTTACCATGAAACATAGAAATGAGATTCGACATCGCGTTTTAAGAATCATATGAACTCTATTGCTACGAGACATAGACATCTGCAATCGCTATATCCTTGCAAGGAAGTGTCGCATTTACATTCATTTGAAGTGTAGACGAGGAATACATAACACTTCGCAAATCATATTACATCTTACCATGAAACATAGAAATGAGATGCGATATCGCGTTTTAAGAAGCATTAGAACTCTATTGCTACGATACCTAGACATCTGCAGACGCTATTTCCTAGCAAGGAAGTATCTCATTTACATTCATTTGAAGTATAGGCGAGGAATACATGACACTTCGCAAATCATATTATATCTTACCATGAAACATAGAAATGAGATTCGACATCGCGTTTTAAGAATAATATGAACTCTATTGCTACGAGACATAGACATCTGCAATCGCTATTTCCTTGCAAGGAAGTGTCGCATTTACATTCATTTGTAGTGTAGACGAGGAATACATGACACATCGCAAATCATATTATATCTTACCATGAATCATAGAAATGAGATGTGATATCGCGTTTTATGAAGCATTAGAACACTATTGCTACGAGACGTAGACATCTGCAAACGCTATTTCCTAGCAAAGAAGTATCGCATTTACATTCATTTGAAGTATAGGCGAGGAATACATGACACTTCGCAAATAATATTACATCTTACCATGAGACATAGAAATGAGATGCGATATCACGTTTTAAGACGCATTAGAACTCTATTGCTACGATACCTAGACATCTGCAGACGCTAATTCCTAGCAAGGAAGTGTCGCATTTACATTCATTTGAAGTGTAGACGAGGAATACATGATACTTCGCAAATAATATTACATCTTACCATGAAACATAGAAATGAGATGCGATATCGCGATTTAAGAAGCATTAGAATTCTATTGCTACGATACGTAGACTTCTGCAAACGCTATTTCCTAGCAAGGAAGTGTCGCATTTACATTCATTTGAATCGTAGGCGAGGAATGCATGACACTTCGCAATGAATATTATATCTTATCATGAAACATAGATATGAGATGCAATATCTCGTTTTAAGAAGCATTTGAACTCTATTGCTTCGATACGTAGACATCTGCAAACGCTATTTCCTTGCAAGGAAGTGTCGCATTTACATTCATTTGAAGTGTAGTCGAGGAATACCTAACACTTCGCAAATCATATAATATCTTACCATGAAACATAGAAATGAGATGCGACATCGCGTTCTAAGGAGCATTAGAACACTGCTGCTACGATAGGTAGACATCTGCAAACGCTATTTCCTTGCAAGGAAGTGTCGCATTTACATTCATTTGAAGTGTAGACGAGGAATACAAATCACTTCGCAAATCATATTATATCTTACCATGAAACATAGAAATGAGATGCGATATCGCGTTTTAAGAATCATAAGAACTCTATTGCTACGATACGTTGACATCTGCAAACGCTATTTCCTTGCAAGGAAGTGCGCATTTACATTTAGTTGATGTGTAAACGAGGAAGACATATCACTTCGCAAATCATATTATATCTTACCATGAAACATAGAAATGAGATGCGATATCGCGTTTTAAGACGCATTAGAACTCTATTGCTACGATACCTAGACATCTGCAGACGCTAATTCCTAGCAAGGAAGTGTCGCATTTACATTCATTTGAAGTGTAGACGAGGAATACATGATACTTCGCAAATAATATTACATCTTACCATGAATCATAGTAATGAGATGTGATATCGCGTTTTATGCAGCATTAGAACACTATTGCTACGAGGCGTAGACATCTGCAATCGCTATTTCCTTGCAAGGAAGTGTCGCATTTACATTTGAAGTGTAGACGAGGAATACATAACACTTCGCAAATCATATTATATCTTACCATGAAACATAGAAATGAGATGCGATATCGCGATTTAAGAAGCATTAGAACTCTATTGCTACGATACCTAGACATCTGCAGACGCTATTTCCTAGCAAGGAAGTGTCGCATTTACATTCATTTGAAGTGTAGACGAGGAATACATGATACTTCGCAAATCATATTATATCTTACCATGAAACATAGAAATGTGATGCGATATCGCGTTTTAAGCATCATAAGAACTCTATTGCTACGATACGTAGACATCTGCAAACGCTATTTCCTTGCAAGGAAGTGTCGCATTTACATTCACTTGAATCGTAGACAAGGAATGCATAACACTTCGCAATGAATATTATATCTTATCAGGAGACATAGATATGAGATGCAATATCTCGTTTTAAGAAGCATTTGAACTCTATTGCTTCGATACGTAGACATCTGCAAACGCTATTTCCTAGCAAGGAAGTGTCGCATTTACATTCATTTGAAGTGTAGGCGAGGAATACGTTACACTTCGCAAATCATATTATATCTTACCATGAAACATAGAAATGAGATGCGATATCGCGTTTTAGGAAGCATTAGAAATCTATTGCTACGATACGTTGACAACTGCAAACGCTATTTCCTTGCAAGGAAATGTCGCATTTACATTCATTTGAATCGTAGACGAGGAATGCATAACTCTTCGCAATGAATATTATATCTTATCAGGAAACATAGATATGAGATGCAATATCTCGTTTTAAGCATTTGAACTCTATTGCTTCGATACGTAGACATCTGCAAACGCTATTTCCTAGCAAGGATGTGTCGCATTTACATTCATTTGAAGTGTAGGCGAGGAATACATGACACTTCGCAAATCATATTATATCTTACCATGAAACATAGAAATGAGATGCGATATCGCGTTTTAAGAATCATATGAACTCTATTGCTACGATACGTAGACATCTGCAAACGCTATTTCCTACCAAGGAAGTGTCGCATTTACATTCATTTGAAGTGTAGACGAGGAATACATGATACATCGCAAATCATATTATATCTTACCATGAAACATAGAAATGAGATGCGATATCGCGTTTTAAGAATCATAGGAACTCTATTGCTACGATACGTAGACATCTGCAAACGCTATTTCCTTGCAAAGAAGTGTCGCATTTACATTCATTTGAAGTGTAGACGAGGAATACATAACACTTCGCAAATCATATTATATCTTACCATGAAACATAGAAATGAGATGCGATATCGCGTTTTAAGAATCATAGGAACTCTATTGCTACGATACGTAGACATCTGCAAACGCTATTTCCTTGCAAAGAAGTGTTGCATTTACATTCATTTGAAGTGTAGACGAGGAATACATAACACTTCGCAAATCATATTATATCTTACCATGAAACATAGAAATGAGATGCGATATCGCGTTTTAAGAATCATAAGAACTCTATTGCTACGATACGTTGACATCTGCAAACGCTATTTCCTTGCAAGGAAGTGCGCATTTACATTTAGTTGATGTGTAGACGAGGAAGACATAACACTTCGCAAATCATATTATATCTTACCATGAAACATAGAAATGAGATGCGATATCGCGTTTCAAGAAGCATTAGAACTCTATTGCTACGATGCGTAGACATCTGCAGACGCTATTTCCTTGCAAGGAAGTGTCGCATTTACATTCATTTGAAGTGTAGACGAGGAATACATGACACTTCGCAAATCATATTATATCTTACCATGAAACATAGAAATGAGATTCGACATCGCGTTTTAAGAATCATATGAACTCTATTGCTACGAGACATAGACATCTGCAATCGCTACTTCCTTGCAAGGAAGTGTCGCATTTACATTCATTTGAAGTGTAGACGAGGAATACATAACACTTCGCAAATCATATTACATCTTACCATGAAACATAGAAATGAGATGCGATATCGCGTTTTAAGAAGCATTAGAACTCTATTGCTACGATACCTAGACATCTGCAGACGCTATTTCCTAGCAAGGAAGTATCTCATTTACATTCATTTGAAGTATAGGCGAGGAATACATGACACTTCGCAAATCATATTATATCTTACCATGAAACATAGAAATGAGATTCGACATCGCGTTTTAAGAATCATATGAACTCTATTGCTACGAGACATAGACATCGGCATTCGCTATTTCCTTGCAAGGAAGTGTCGCATTTACATTCATTTGTAGTGTAGACGAGGAATACATGACACATCGCAATTCATATTATATCTTACCATGAATCATAGAAATGAGATGTGATATCGCGTTTTATGAAGCATTAGAACACTATTGCTACGAGACGTAGACATCTGCAAACGCTATTTCCTAGCAAAGAAGTATCGCATTTACATTCATTTGAAGTATAGGCGAGGAATACATGACACTTCGCAAATAATATTACATCTTACCATGAGACATAGAAATGAGATGCGATATCACGTTTTAAGACGCATTAGAACTCTATTGCTACGATACCTAGACATCTGCAGACGCTAATTCCTAGCAAGGAAGTGTCGCATTTACATTCATTTGAAGTGTAGACGAGGAATACATGATACTTCGCAAATAATATTACATCTTACCATGAAACATAGAAATGAGATGCGATATCGCGTTTTAAGAAGCATTAGAAATCTATTGCTACGATACGTAGACTTCTGCAAACGCTATTTCCTAGCAAGGAAGTGTCGCATTTACATTCATTTGAATCGTAGGCGAGGAATGCATGACACTTCGCAATGAATATTATATCTTATCAGGAGACATAGATATGAGATGCAATATCTCGTTTTAAGAAGCATTTGAACTCTATTGCTTCGATACGTAGACATCTGCAAACGCTATTTCCTAGCAAGGAAGTGTCGCATTTACATTCATTTGAAGTGTAGGCGAGGAATACGTTACACTTCGCAAATCATATTATATCTTACCGTGAAACATAGAAATGAGATGCGATATCGCGTTTTAGGAAGCATTAGAACTCTATTGCTACGATACGTTGACAACTGCAAACGCTATTTCCTTGCAAGGAAATGTCGCATTTACATTCATTTGAATCGTAGACGAGGAATGCCTAACACTTCGCAATGAATATTATATCTTATCAGGAAACATAGATATGAGATGCAATATCTCGTTTTAAGCATTTGAACTCTATTGCTTCGATACGTAGATATCTGCAAACGCTATTTCCTAGCAAGGATGTGTCGCATTTACATTCATTTGAAGTGTAGGCGAGGAATACATGACACTTCGCAAATCATATTATATCTTACCATGAAACATAGAAATGAGATGCGATATCGCGTTTTAAGAATCATATGAACTCTATTGCTACGATACGTAGACATCTGCAAACGCTATTTCCTACCAAGTTAGTGTCGCATTTACATTCATTTGAAGTGTAGACGAGGAATACATGATACATCGCAAATCATATTATATCTTACCATGAAACATAGAAATGAGATGCGATATCGCGTTTTAAGAATCATAGGAACTCTATTGCTACGATACGTAGACATCTGCAAACGCTATTTCCTTGCAAGGAAGTGTCGCATTTACATTCATTTGAAGTGTAGACGAGGAATACATAATACTCCGCAAATCATATTATATCTTACCATGAAACACAGAAATGAGATACGATATCGCATTTTAAGGATCATAGGAACTCTATTGCTACGATACGTAGACATCTGCAAACGCTATTTCCTTGCAAAGAAGTGTCGCATTTACATTCATTTGAAGTGTAGTCGAGGAATACATGACACTTCGCAAATCATATTATATCTTACCATGAAACATAGAAATGAGATGCGATATCGCGTTTTAAGAATCATAGGAACTCTATTGCTACGATACGTAGACATCTGCAAACGCTATTTCCTTGCAAGGAAGTGTCGCATTTACATTCATTTGAAGTGTAGACGAGGAATACATAATACTCCGCAAATCATATTATATCTTACCATGAAACATAGAAATGAGATACGATATCGCATTTTAAGAATCATAGGAACTCTATTGCTACGATACGTAGACATCTGCAAACGCTATTTCCTTGCAAAGAAGTGTCGCATTTACATTCATTTGAAGTGTAGACGAGGAATACATGACACTTCGCAAATCATATTATATCTTACCATGAAACATAGAAATGAGATGCGATATCGCGTTTTAAGAAGCATTAGAACTCTATTGCTACGATACCTAGACATCTGCAGACGCTATTTCCTAGCAAGGAAGTGTCGCATTTACATTCATTTGAATCGTAGGCGAGGAATGCATAACACTTCGCAAATCATTATATATCTTACCATGAAACATAGAAATGAGATGCGATATCGCGTTTTAAGATGCATTAGAACTCTATTGCCACGATACCTAGACATCTGCAAACGCTATTTCCTAGCAAGGAAGTGTCGCATTTACATTCATTTGAATCGTGGGCGAGGAATGCATAACACTTCGCAATGAATATTATATCTTATCAGGAAACATAGATATGAGATGCAATATCTCGTTTTAAGAAGCATTTGAACTCTATTGCTTCGATACGTAGGCATCTGCAAACTCTATTTCCTAGCAAGGAAGTGTCGCATTTACATTCATTTGAAGTGCAGACGAGGAATACAAAACACTTCGCAAATCATATTATATCTTACCATGAAACATAGAAATGAGATGCGATATCGCGTTTTAAGAATCATAGGAACTCTATTGCTACGATACGTAGACATCTGCAAACGCTATTTCCTTGCAAAGAAGTGTCGCATTTACATTCATTTGAAGTGTAGACGAGGAATACATAACACTTCGCAAATCATATTATATCTTACCATGAAACATAGAAATGAGATGCGATATCGCGTTTTAAGAATCATAAGAACTCTATTGCTACGATACGTTGACATCTGCAAACGCTATTTCCTTGCAAGGAAGTGCGCATTTACATTTAGTTGATGTGTAGACGAGGAAGACATAACACTTCGCAAATCATATTATATCTTACCATGAAACATAGAAATGAGATGCGATATCGCGTTTCAAGAAGCATTAGAACTCTATTGCTACGATGCGTAGACATCTGCAGACGCTATTTCCTTGCGAGGAAGTGTCGCATTTACATTCATTTGAAGTGTAGACGAGGAATACATGACACTTCGCAAATCATATTATATCTTACCATGAAACATAGAAATGAGATTCGACATCGCGTTCTAAGGAGCATTAGAACACTGCTGCTACGATAGGTAGACATCTGCAAACGCTATTTCCTTGCAAGGTAGTGTCGCATTTACATTCATTTGAAGTGTAGACGAGGAATACAAAACACTTCGCAAATCATATTATATCTTACCATGAAACATAGAAATGAGATGCGATATCGCGTTTTAAGAAGCATTAGAACTCTATTGCTACGATACCTAGACATCTGCAGACGCTATTTCCTAGCAAGGAAGTGTCGCATTTACATTCATTTGAAGTGTAGACGAGGAATACATGATACTTCGCAAATCATATTATATCTTACCATGAAACATAGAAATGAGATGCGATATCGCGTTTTAAGCATCATAAGAACTCTCTTGCTACGATACGTAGACATCTGCAAACGCTATTTCCTTGCAAGGAAGTGTCGCATTTACATTCATTTGAATCGTAGACAAGGAATGCATAACACTTCGCAATGAATATTATATCTTATCAGGAGACATAGATATGAGATGCAATATCTCGTTTTAAGAAGCATTTGAACTCTATTGCTTCGATACGTAGACATCTGCAAACGCTATTTCCTAGCAAGGAAGTGTCGCATTTACATTCATTTGAAGTGTAGGCGAGGAATACGTTACACTTCGCAAATCATATTATATCTTACCATGAAACATAGAAATGAGATGCGATATCGCGTTTTAGGAAGCATTAGAACTCTATTGCTACGATACGTTGACAACTGCAAACGCTATTTCCTTGCAAGGAAATGTCTCATTTACATTCATTTGAATCGTAGACGAGGAATGCATAACACTTCGCAATGAATATTATATCTTATCAGGAAACATAGATATGAGATGCAATATCTCGTTTTAAGAAGCATTTGAACTATATTGCTTCGATACGTAGACATCTGCAAACGCTATTTCCTAGCAAGGATGTGTCGCATTTACATTCATTTGAAGTGTAGGCGAGGAATACATGACACTTCGCAAATCATATTATATCTTACCATGAAACATAGAAATGAGATGCGATATCGCGTTTTAAGAAGCATTAGAACTCTATTGCTACGATACCTAGACATCTGCAGACGCTATTTCCTAGCAAGGAAGTGTCGCATTTACATTCATTTGTAGTGTAGACGAGGAATACATGACACTTCGCAAATCATATTATATCTTACCATGGAACATAGAAATGAGATGCGATATCGTGTTTTAAGAATCATAAGAACTCTATTGCTACGATACGTAGACATCTGCAAACGCTATTTCCTTGCAAGAAAGTGTCGCATTTACATTTATTTGAATCGTAGACGAGGAATGCATAACACTTCGCAATGAATATTACATCTTATCATGAAATATAGAATTGAGATGCGATATCTTGTTTTAAGAAGCATTTGAACTCTATTGCTTCGATACGAAGACATCTGCAAACGCTATTTCCTAGCAAGGAAGTGTCGCATTTACATCCATTTGAATCGTAGACGAGGAATGCATAACACTTCGCAATGAATATTATATCTTACCATGAAACATAGAAATGAGATGCGAAATCGCGTTTTAAGAAGCATTAGAACTCTATTGCTGCGATACCTAGACATCTGCAGATGCTATTTCCTAGCAAGGAAGTGTCGCATTTACATTCATTCGAAGTGTAGACGAGGAATACATGATACTTCGCAAATCATACTATATCTTACCATGAAACATAGAAATGAGATGCGATATCGCGTTTTAAGAAGCATTAGAACACTATTGCTACGATAGGTAGACATTTGCAAACGCTATTTCCTAGGAAAGAAGTCTCGCATTTACATTCATTTGAAGTATAGGCGAGGAATACATAACACTTCGCAAATAATATTACATCTTACCATGAAACATAGAAATGAGATGCGATATCGCGTTTTAAGAATCATAGGAACTCTATTGCTACGATACGTAGACATCTGCAAACGCTATTTCCTTGCAAGGAAGTGTCGCATTTACATCCATTTGAATCGTAGACGAGGAATGCATAACACTTCGCAATGAATATTATATCTTACCATGAAACATAGAAATGAGATGCGATATCGCGTTTTAAGAAGCATTAGAACTCTATTGCTGCGATACCTAGACATCTGCAGATGCTATTTCCTAGCAAGGAAGTGTCGCATTTACATTCATTTGAAGTGTAGACGAGGAATACATGATACTTCGCAAATCATACTATATCTTACCATGAAACATAGAAATGAGATGCGATATCGCGTTTTATGAAGCATTAGAACATTATTGCTACGATAGGTAGACATTTGCAAACGCTATTTCCTAGGAAAGAAGTCTCGCATTTACATTCATTTGAAGTATAGGCGAGGAATACATAACACTTCGCAAATAATATTACATCTTACCATGAAACATAGAAATGAGATGCGATATCGCGTTTTAAGAATCATAGGAACTCTATTGCTACGATACGTAGACATCTGCAAACGCTATTTCCTTGCAAGGAAGTGTCGCATTTACATCCATTTGAATCGTAGACGAGGAATGCATAACACTTCGCAATGAATATTATATCTTACCATGAAACATAGAAATGAGATGCGATATCGCGTTTTAAGAAGCATTAGAACTCTATTGCTGCGATACCTAGACATCTGCAGATGCTATTTCCTAGCAAGGAAGTGTCGCATTTACATTCATTTGAAGTGTAGACGAGGAATACATGATACTTCGCAAATCATACTATATCTTACCATGAAACATAGAAATGAGATGCGATATCGCGTTTTAAGAAGCATTAGAACACTATTGCTACGATAGGTAGACATTTGCAAACGCTATTTCCTAGGAAAGAAGTCTCGCATTTACATTCATTTGAAGTAAAGGCGAGGAATACATAACACTTCGCAAATAATATTACATCTTACCATGAAACATAGAAATGAGATGCGATATCGCATTTTAAGAAGCATTAGAACACTATTGCTACGATAGGTAGACATTTGCAAACGCTATTTCCTAGCAAAGAAGTCTCGCATTTACATTCATTTGAAGTATAGGCGAGGAATACATGACACTTCGCAAATAATATTACATCTTACCATGAAACATAGAAATGAGATGCGATATCGCGTTTTAAGACGCATGAGAACTCTATTGCTACGATACCTAGACATCTGCAAACGCTATTTCCTTGCAAGGAAGTGTCGCATTTACATTCATTTGAATCGTAGACAAGGAATGCATAACACTTCGCAAATCATGTTATATCTTACCATGAAACATAGAAATGAGATTCGATATCGCGTTTTAAGAATCATATGAACTCTATTGCTACGAGACGTAGACATCTGCAATCGCTATTTCCTTGCAAGGAAGTGTCGCATTTACATTCATCTGAAGTGTAGACGAGGAATACATGACACTTCGCAAATCATGTTATATCTTACCATGAAACATAGAAATGAGATTCGACATCGCGTTTTAAGAAGCATTAGAAAGCTATTGCTACGATACGTAGACATCTGCAAATGCTATTTCCTAGCGAGGAAGGATCGCATTCACATTCGTTTGAAGTGTAGACAAGGAATACATAACACTTCGCAAATCATGTTATATCTTACCATGAAACATAGAAATGAGATGCGATATCGCGTTTTAAGAATCACATGAACTCTATTGCTACGAGACGTAGACATCTGCATTCGCTATTTCCTTGCACGGAAGTGTCGCATTTACATTCATTTGAAGTGTAGACGAGGAATACATAACACTTCGCAAATCATATTACATCTTACCATGAAACATAGAAATGAGATGCGATATCGCGTTTTAAGAAGCATTAGAACTCTATTGCTACGATACCTAGACATCTGCAGACGCTATTTCCTAGCAAGGAAGTATCTCATTTACAATCATTTGTAGTGTAGACGAGGAATACATGACACTTCGCAAATCATATTATATCTTACCATGAATCATAGAAATGAGATGTGATATCGCGTTTTATGCAGCATTAGAACACTATTGCTACGAGACGTAGACATCTGCAATCGCTATTTCCTTGCAAGGAAATGTCGCATTTACATTTGAAGTGTAGACGAGGAATACATAACACTTCGCAAATCATATTATATCATACCATGAAACATAGAAATGAGATGCGATATCGCGTTTTAAGAAGCATTAGAACTCTATTGCTACGATACCTAGACATCTGCAGACGCTATTTCCTAGCAAGGAAGTGTCGCATTTACATTCATTTGAAGTGTAGACGAGGAATACATGATACTTCGCAAATCATATTATATCTTACCATGAAACATAGAAATGAGATGCGATATCGCGTTTTAAGAATCATATGAACTCTATTGCTTCGATGCGTAGACATCTGCAAACGCTAATTCCTACCAAGGAAGTGTCGCATTTACATTCATTTGAAGTGTAGACGAGGAATACATGATACATCGCAAATCATTTTATATCTTACCATGAAACATAGAAATGAGATGCGATATCGCGTTTTAAGAATCGTAGGAACTCTATTGCTACGATACGCAGACATCTGCAAACGCCATTTCCTTGCAAGGAAGTGTCGCATATACATTCATTAGAAGTGTAGACGAGGAATACATAATACTCCGCAAATCATATTATATCTTACCATGAAACATAGAAATGAGATACGATATCGCATTTTAAGAATCATAGGAACTCTATTGCTACGATACGTAGACATCTGCAAACGCTATTTCCTTGCAAAGAAGTGTTGCATTTACATTCATTTGAAGTGTAGACGAGGAATACATGACACTTCGCAAATCATATTATATCTTACCATGAAACATAGAAATGAGATGCGATATCGCGTTTTAAGAAGCATTAGAACTCTATTGCTACGATACCTAGACATCTGCAGACGCTATTTCCTAGCAAGGAAGTGTCGCATTTACATTCATTTGTAGTGTAGACGAGGAATACATGACACTTCGCAAATCATATTATATCTTACCATGGAACACAGAAATGAGATGCGATATCGTGTTTTAAGAAGCATTAGAACTCTATTGCCACGATACCTGGACATCTGCAGACGCTATTTCCTAGCAAGGAAGTGTCGCATTTACATTCATTTGAATCGTAGGCGAGGAATGCATAACACTTCGCAAATCATATTATATCTTACCATGAAACATAGAAATGAGATGCGATATCGCGTCTTAAGAAGCATTAGAACTCTATTGCTACGATACCTAGACATCTGCAGACGCTATTTCCTAGCAAGGAAGTGTCGCATTTACATTCATTTGTAGTGTAGACGAGGAATACATGACACTTCGCAAATCATATTATATCTTACCATGGAACACAGAAATGAGATGCGATATCGTGTTTTAAGAAGCATTAGAACTCTATTGCCACGATACCTGGACATCTGCAGACGCTATTTCCTAGCAAGGAAGTGTCGCATTTACATTCATTTGAATCGTAGGCGAGGAATGCATAACACTTCGCAAATCATATTATATCTTACCATGAAACATAGAAATGAGATGCGATATCGCGTTTTAAGATGCATTAGAACTCTATTGCCACGATACCTAGACATCTGCAGACGCTATTTCCTAGCAAGGAAGTGTCGCATTTACATTCATTTGAATCGTGGGCGAGGAATGCATAACACTTCGCAAATCATATTATATCTTACCATGAAACATAGAAATGAGATGCGATATCGCGTTTTAAGAAGCATTAGAACTCTATTGCTACGATACCTAGACATCTGCAGACGCTATTTCCTAGCAAGGAAGTGTCGCATTTACATTCATTTGTAGTGTAGACGAGGAATACATGACACTTCGCAAATCATATTATATCTTACCATGGAACACAGAAATGAGATGCGATATCGTGTTTTAAGAAGCATTAGAACTCTATTGCCACGATACCTGGACATCTGCAGACGCTATTTCCTAGCAAGGAAGTGTCGCATTTACATTCATTTGAATCGTAGGCGAGGAATGCATAACACTTCGCAAATCATATTATATCTTACCATGAAACATAGAAATGAGATGCGATATCGCGTCTTAAGAAGCATTAGAACTCTATTGCTACGATACCTAGACATCTGCAGACGCTATTTCCTAGCAAGGAAGTGTCGCATTTACATTCATTTGTAGTGTAGACGAGGAATACATGACACTTCGCAAATCATATTATATCTTACCATGGAACACAGAAATGAGATGCGATATCGTGTTTTAAGAAGCATTAGAACTCTATTGCCACGATACCTGGACATCTGCAGACGCTATTTCCTAGCAAGGAAGTGTCGCATTTACATTCATTTGAATCGTAGGCGAGGAATGCATAACACTTCGCAAATCATATTATATCTTACCATGAAACATAGAAATGAGATGCGATATCGCGTTTTAAGATGCATTAGAACTCTATTGCCACGATACCTAGACATCTGCAGACGCTATTTCCTAGCAAGGAAGTGTCGCATTTACATTCATTTGAATCGTGGGCGAGGAATGCATAACACTTCGCAATGAATATTATATCTTATCAGGAAACATAGATATGAGATGCAATATCTCGTTTTAAGAAGCATTTGAACTCTATTGCTTCGATACGTAGGCATCTGCAAACTCTATTTCCTAGCAAGGAAGTGTCGCATTTACATTCATTTGAAGTGCAGACGAGGAATACAAAACACTTCGCAAATCATATTATATCTTACCATGAAACATAGAAATGAGATGCGATATCGCGTTTTAAGAATCATAGGAACTCTATTGCTACGATACGTAGACATCTGCAAACGCTATTTCCTTGCAAAGAAGTGTCGCATTTACATTCATTTGAAGTGTAGACGAGGAATACATAACACTTCGCAAATCATATTATATCTTACCATGAAACATAGAAATGAGATGCGATATCGCGTTTTAAGAATCATAAGAACTCTATTGCTACGATACGTTGACATCTGCAAACGCTATTTCCTTGCAAGGAAGTGCGCATTTACATTTAGTTGATGTGTAGACGAGGAAGACATAACACTTCGCAAATCATATTATATCTTACCATGAAACATAGAAATGAGATGCGATATCGCGTTTCAAGAAGCATTAGAACTCTATTGCTACGATGCGTAGACATCTGCAGACGCTATTTCCTTGCAAGGAAGTGTCGCATTTACATTCATTTGAAGTGTAGACGAGGAATACATGACACTTCGCAAATCATATTATATCTTACCATGAAACATAGAAATGAGATTCGACATCGCGTTCTAAGGAGCATTAGAACACTGCTGCTACGATAGGTAGACATCTGCAAACGCTATTTCCTTGCAAGGAAGTGTCGCATTTACATTCATTTGAAGTGTAGACGAGGAATACATGATACTTCGCAAATCATATTATATCTTACCATGAAACATAGAAATGAGATGCGATATCGCGTTTTAAGCATCATAAGAACTCTATTGCTACGATACGTAGACATCTGCAAACGCTATTTCCTTGCAAGGAAGTGTCGCATTTACATTCATTTGAATCGTAGACGAGGAATGCATAACACTTCGCAATGAATATTATATCTTATCAGGAAACATAGATATGAGATGCAATATCTCGTTATAAGAAGCATTTGAACTATATTGCTTCGATACGTAGACATCTGCAAACGCTATTTCCTAGCAAGGATGTGTCGCATTTACATTCATTTGAAGTGTAGGCGAGGAATACATGACACTTCGCAAATCATATTATATCTTACCATGAAACATAGAAATGAGATGCGATATCGCGTTTTAAGAAGCATTAGAACTCTATTGCTACGATACCTAGACATCTGCAGACGCTATTTCCTAGCAAGGAAGTGTCGCATTTACATTCATTTGTAGTGTAGACGAGGAATACATGACACTTCGCAAATCATATTATATCTTACCATGGAACATAGAAATGAGATGCGATATCGTGTTTTAAGAATCATAAGAACTCTATTGCTACGATACGTAGACATCTGCAAACGCTATTTCCTTGCAAGGAAGTGTCGCATTTACATTCATTTGAATCGTAGACGAGGAATGCACAACACTTCGCAATGAATATTACATCTTATCATGAAATATAGAATTGAGATGCGATATCTTGTTTTAAGAAGCATTTGAACTCTATTGCTTCGATACGTAGACATATGCAAACGCTATTTCCTAGCAAGGAAGTGTCGCATTTACATCCATTTGAATCGTAGACGAGGAATGCATAACACTTCGCAATGAATATTATATCTTACCATGAAACATAGAAATGAGATGCGATATCGCGTTTTAAGAAGCATTAGAACTCTATTGCTGCGATACCTAGACATCTGCAGATGCTATTTCCTAGCAAGGAAGTGTCGCATTTACATTCATTTGAAGTGTAGACGAGGAATACATGATACTTCGCAAATCATACTATATCTTACCATGAAACATAGAAATGAGATGCGATATCGCGTTTTAAGAAGCATTAGAACACTATTGCTACGATAGGTAGACATTTGCAAACGCTATTTCCTAGGAAAGAAGTCTCGCATTTACATTCATTTGAAGTATAGGCGAGGAATACATAACACTTCGCAAATAATATTACATCTTACCATGAAACATAGAAATGAGATGCGATATCGCATTTTAAGAAGCATTAGAACACTATTGCTACGATAGGTAGACATTTGCAAACGCTATTTCCTAGCAAAGAAGTCTCGCATTTACATTCATTTGAAGTATAGGCGAGGAATACATGACACTTCGCAAATAATATTACATCTTACCATGAAACATAGAAATGAGATGCGATATCGCGTTTTAAGACGCATTAGAACTCTATTGCTACGATACCTAGACATCTGCAGACGCTAATTCCTAGCAAGGAAGTGTCGCATTTACATTCATTTGAAGTGTAGACGTGGAATACATGACACTTCGCAAATCATATTATATCTTACCATGAAACATAGAAATGAGATTCGACATCGCGTTCTAAGGAGCATTAGAACACTGCTGCTACGATAGGTAGACATCTGCAAACGCTATTTCCTTGCAAGGAAGTGTCGCATTTACATTCATTTGAAGTGTAGACGAGGAATACATGATACTTCGCAAATCATATTATATCTTACCATGAAACATAGAAATGAGATGCGATATCGCGTTTTAAGCATCATAAGAACTCTATTGCTACGATACGTAGACATCTGCAAACGCTATTTCCTTGCAAGGAAGTGTCGCATTTACATTCATTTGAATCGTAGACGAGGAATGCATAACACTTCGCAATGAATATTATATCTTATCAGGAAACATAGATATGAGATGCAATATCTCGTTATAAGAAGCATTTGAACTATATTGCTTCGATACGTAGACATCTGCAAACGCTATTTCCTAGCAAGGATGTGTCGCATTTACATTCATTTGAAGTGTAGGCGAGGAATACATGACACTTCGCAAATCATATTATATCTTACCATGAAACATAGAAATGAGATGCGACATCGCGTTCTAAGGAGCATTAGAACACTGCTGCTACGATAGGTAGACATTTGCAAACGCTATTTCCTTGCAAGGAAGTGTCGCATTTACATTCATTTGAAGTGTAGACGAGGAATGCATAACACTCCGCAAATCATATTATATCTTACCATGAAACATAGAAATGAGATACGATATCGCGTTTTAAGAAGCATTAGAATTCTATTGCTACGATACGTAGACTTCTGCAAACGCTATTTCCTAGCAAGGAAGTGTCGCATTTACATTCATTTGAATCGTAAGCGAGGAATGCATAACACTTCGCAATGAATATTATATCTTATCATGAAACATAGATATGAGATGCAATATCTCGTTTTAAGAAGCATTTGAACTCTATTGCTTCGATACGTAGATATCTGCAAACGCTATTTCCTAGCAAGGAAGTGTCGCATTTACATTCATTTGTAGTGTAGACGAGGAATACATGACACTTCGCAAATCATATTATATCTTACCATGGAACACAGAAATGAGATGCGATATCGTGTTTTAAGAAGCATTAGAACTCTATTGCCACGATACCTGGACATCTGCAGACGCTATTTCCTAGCAAGGAAGTGTCGCATTTACATTCATTTGAATCGTAGGCGAGGAATGCATAACACTTCGCAAATCATATTATATCTTACCATGAAACATAGAAATGAGATGCGATATCGCGTTTTAAGATGCATTAGAACTCTATTGCCACGATACCTAGACATCTGCAGACGCTATTTCCTAGCAAGGAAGTGTCGCATTTACATTCATTTGAATCGTGGGCGAGGAATACATAATACTCCGCAAATCATATTATATCTTACCATGAAACATAGAAATGAGATACGATATCGCGTTTTAAGAATCATAGGAACTCTATTGCTACGATACGTAGACATCTGCAAACGCTATTTCCTTGCAAAGAAGTGTCGCATTTACATTCATTTGAAGTGTAGACGAGGAATACATAACACTTCGCAAATCATATTATATCTTACCATGAAACATAGAAATGAGATGCGATATCGCGTTTTAAGAATCATAAGAACTCTATTGCTACGATACGTTGACATCTGCAAACGCTATTTCCCTGCAAGGAAGTGCGCATTTACATTTAGTTGATGTGTAGACGAGGAAGACATAACACTTCGCAAATCATATTATATCTTACCATGAAACATAGAAATGAGATGCGATATCGCGTTTCAAGAAGCATTAGAACTCTATTGCTACGATGCGTAGACATCTGCAGACGCTATTTCCTTGCAAGGAAGTGTCGCATTTACATTCATTTGAAGTGTAAACGAGGAATACATGACACTTCGCAAATCATATTATATCTTACCATGAAACATAGAAATGAGATTCGACATCGCGTTTTAAGAATCATATGAACTCTATTGCTACGAGACATAGACATCTGCAATCGCTATTTCCTTGCAAGGAAGTGTCGCATTTACATTCATTTGAAGTGTAGACGAGGAATACATAACACTTCGCAAATCATATTACATCTTACCATGAAACATAGAAATGAGATGCGATATCGCGTTTTAAGAAGCATTAGAACTCTATTGCTACGATACCTAGACATCTGCAGACGCTATTTCCTAGCAAGGAAGTATCTCATTTACAATCATTTGTAGTGTAGACGAGGAATACATGACACATCGCAAATCATATTATATCTTACCATGAATCATAGAAATGAGATGTGATATCGCGTTTTATGAAGCATTAGAACACTATTGCTACGAGACGTAGACATCTGCAATCGCTATTTCCTTGCAAGGAAATGTCGCATTTACATTTGAAGTGTAGACGAGGAATACATAACACTTCGCAAATCATATTATATCTTACCATGAAACATAGAAATGAGATGCGATATCGCGTTTTAAGAAGCATTAGAACTCTATTGCTACGATACCTAGACATCTGCAGACGCTATTTCCTAGCAAGGAAGTGTCGCATTTACATTCATTTGAAGTGTAGACGATGAATACATGATACTTGGCAAATCATATTATATCTTACCATGAAACATAGAAATGAGATGCGATATCGCGTTTTAAGCATCATAAGAACTCTATTGCTACGATACGTAGATATCTGCAAACGCTATTTCCTTGCAAGGAAGTGTCGCATTTACATTCATTTGAATCGTAGACAAGGAATGCATAACACTTCGCAATGAATATTATATCTTATCAGGAGACATAGATATGAGATGCAATATCTCGTTTTAAGAAGCATTTGAACTCTATTGCTTCGATACGTAGACATCTGCAAACGCTATTTCCTAGCAAGGAAGTGTCGTATTTACATTCATTTGAAGTGTAGACGAGGAATACATAACTTCGCAAATCATATTATATCTTACCATGAAACATAGAAATGAGATGCGATATCGCGTTTTAGGAAGCATTAGAACTCTATTGCTACGATACGTTGACAACTGCAAACGCTATTTCCTTGCAAGGAAATGTCGCATTTACATTCATTTGAATCGTAGACGAGGAATGCATAACACTTCGCAATGAATATTATATCTTATCAGGAAACATAGATATGAGATGCAATATCTCGTTTTAAGCATTTGAACTCTATTGCTTCGATACGTAGACATCTGCAAACGCTATTTCCTAGCAAGGATGTGTCGCATTTACATTCATTTGAAGTGTGGGCGAGGAATACATGACACTTCGCAAATCATAATATATCTTACCATGAAACATAGAAATGAGATACGATATCGCATTTTAAGAATCATAGGAACTCTATTGCTACGATACGTAGACATCTGCAAACGCTATTTCCTTGCAAAGAAGTGTCGCATTTACATTCATTTGAAGTGTAGACGAGGAATACATGACACTTCGCAAATCATATTATATCTTACCATGAAACATAGAAATGAGATGCGATATCGCGTTTTAAGAAGCATTAGAACTCTATTGCTACGATACCTAGACATCTGCAGACGCTATTTCCTAGCAAGGAAGTGTCGCATTTACATTCAATTGTAGTGTAGACGAGGAATACATGACACTTCGCAAATCATATTATATCTTACCATGGAACACAGAAATGAGATGCGATATCGTGTTTTAAGAAGCATTAGAACTCTATTGCCACGATACCTGGACATCTGCAGACGCTATTTCCTAGCAAGGAAGTGTCGCATTTACATTCATTTGAATCGTAGGCGAGGAATGCATAACACTTCGCAAATCATATTATATCTTACCATGAAACATAGAAATGAGATGCGATATCGCGTTTTAAGATGCATTAGAACTCTATTGCCACGATACCTAGACATCTGCAGACGCTATTTCCTAGCAAGGAAGTGTCGCATTTACATTCATTTGAATCGTGGGCGAGGAATACACAATACTCCGCAAATCATATTATATCTTACCATGAAACATAGAAATGAGATACGATATCGCGTTTTAAGAATCATAGGAACTCTATTGCTACGATACGTAGACATCTGCAAACGCTATTTCCTTGCAAAGAAGTGTCGCATTTACATTCATTTGAAGTGTAGACGAGGAATACATAACACTTCGCAAATCATATTATATCTTACCATGAAACATAGAAATGAGATGCGATATCGCGTTTTAAGAATCATAAGAACTCTATTGCTACGATACGTTGACATCTGCAAACGCTATTTCCTTGCAAGGAAGTGCGCATTTACATTTAGTTGATGTGTAGACGAGGAAGACATAACACTTCGCAAATCATATTATATCTTACCATGAAACATAGAAATGAGATGCGATATCGCGTTTCAAGAAGCATTAGAACTCTATTGCTACGATGCGTAGACATCTGCAGACGCTATTTCCTTGCAAGGAAGTGTCGCATTTACATTCATTTGAAGTGTAGACGAGGAATACATGACACTTCGCAAATCATATTAAATCTTACCATGAAACATAGAAATGAGATTCGACATCGCGTTTTAAGAATCATATGAACTCTATTGCTACGAGACATAGACATCTGCAATCGCTATTTCCTTGCAAGGAAGTGTCGCATTTACATTCATTTGAAGTGTAGACGAGGAATACATAACACTTCGCAAATCATATTACATCTTACCATGAAACATAGAAATGAGATGCGATATCGCGTTTTAAGAAGCATTAGAACTCTATTGCTACGATACCTAGACATCTGCAGACGCTATTTCCTAGCAAGGAAGTATCTCATTTACAATCATTTGTAGTGTAGACGAGGAATACATGACACTTCGCAAATCATATTATATCTTACCATGAAACATAGAAATGAGATTCGACATCGCGTTTTAAGAATCATATGAACTCTATTGCTACGAGACATAGACATCTGCAATCGCTATTTCCTTGCAAGGAAGTGTCGCATTTACATTCATTTGAAGTGTAGACGAGGAATACATAACACTTCGCAAATCATATTACATCTTACCATGAAACATAGAAATGAGATGCGATATCGCGTTTTAAGAAGCATTAGAACTCTATTGCTACGATACCTAGACATCTGCAGACGCTATTTCCTAGCAAGGAAGTATCTCATTTACAATCATTTGTAGTGTAGACGAGGAATACATGACACATCGCAAATCATATTATATCTTACCATGAATCATAGAAATGAGATGTGATATCGCGTTTCAAGAATCATTAGGACTCTATTGCTACGATGCGTAGACATCTGCAGACGCTATGTCCTTGCAAGGAAGTGTCGCATTTACATTCATTTGAATCGTAGACAAGGAATGCATAACACTTCGCAATGAATATTATATCTTATCAGGAGACATAGATATGAGGTGCAATATCTCGTTTTAAGAAGCATTTGAACTCTATTGCTTCGATACGTAGACATCTGCAAACGCTATTTCCTAGCAAGGATGTGTCGCATTTACATTCATTTGAAGTGTAGGCGAGGAATACATGACACTTCGCAAATCATATTATATCTTACCATGAAACATAGAAATGAGATGCGATATCGCGTTTTAAGAATCATATGAACTCTATTGCTACGATACGTAGACATCTGCAAACGCTATTTCCTACCAAGGAAGTGTCGCATTTACATTCATTTGAAGTGTAGACGAGGAATACATGATACATCGCAAATCATATTATATCTTACCATGAAACATAGAAATGAGATGCGATATCGCGTTTTAAGAATCATAGGAACTCTATTGCTACGATACGTAGACATCTGCAAACTCTATTTCCTAGCAAGGAAGTGTCGCATTTACATTCATTTGAAGTGTAGACGAGGAATACAAAACACTTCGCAAATCATATTATACCTTACCATGAAACATAGAAATGAGATGCGATATCGCGTTTTAAGAATCATAGGAACTCTATTGCTACGATTCGTAGACATCTGCAAACGCTATTTCCTTGCAAAGAAGTGTCGCATTTACATTCATTTGAAGTGTAGACGAGGAATACAAAACACTTCGCAAATCATATTATATCTTACCATGAAACATAGAAATGAGATGCGATATCGCGTTTTAAGAATCATAGGAACTCTATTGCTACGATTCGTAGACATCTGCAAACGCTATTTCCTTGCAAAGAAGTGTCGCATTTACATTCATTTGAAGTGTAGACGAGGAATACATAACACTTCGCAAATCATGTTATATCTTACCATGAAACATAGAAATGAGATGCGATATCGCGTTTTAAGAATCATAAGAACTCTATTGCTACGATACGTTGACATCTGCAAACGCTATTTCCTTGCAAGGAAGTGCGCATTTACATTTAGTTGATGTGTAGACGAGGAAGACATAACACTTCGCAAATCATATTATATCTTACCATGAAACATAGAAATGAGATGCGATATCGCGTCTCAAGAAGCATTAGAACTCTATTGCTACGATGCGTAGACATCTGCAGACGCTATTTCCTTGCAAGGAAGTGTCGCATTTACATTCATTTGAAGTGTAGACGAGGAATACATGACACTTCGCAAATCATATTATATCTTACCATGAAACATAGAAATGAGATTCGACATCGCGTTTTAAGAATCATATGAACTCTATTGCTACGAGACATAGACATCTGCAATCGTTATTTCCTTGCAAGGAAGTGTCGCATTTACATTCATTTGAAGTGTAGACGAGGAATACATAACACTTCGCAAATGATATTACATCTTACCATGAAACATAGAAATGAGATGCGATATCGCGTTTTAAGAAGCATTAGAACTCTATTGCTACGATACCTAGACATCTGCAGACGCTATTTCCTAGCAAGGAAGTATCTCATTTACAATCATTTGTAGTGTAGACGAGGAATACATGACACATCGCAAATCATATTATATCTTACCATGAATCATAGAAATGAGATGTGATATCGCGTTTTATGAAGCATTAGAACACTATTGCTACGAGACGTAGACATCTGCAATCGCTATTTCCTTGCAAGGAAATGTCGCATTTACATTTGAAGTGTAGACGAGGAATACATAACACTTCGCAAATCATATTATATCTTACCATGAAACATAGAAATGAGATGCGATATCGCGTTTTAAGAAGCATTAGAACTCTATTGCTACGATACCTAGACATCTGCAGACGCTATTTCCTAGCAAGGAAGTGTCGCATTTACATTCATTTGAAGTGTAGACGAGGAATACATGATACTTCGCAAATCATATTATATCTTACCATGAAACATAGAAATGAGATGCGATATCGCGTTTTAAGCATCATAAGAACTCTATTGCTACGATACGTAGATATCTGCAAACGCTTTTTCCTTGCAAGGAAGTGTCGCATTTACATTCATTTGAATCGTAGACAAGGAATGCATAACACTTCGCAATGAATATTATATCTTATCAGGAGACATAGATATGAGATGCAATATCTCGTTTTAAGAAGCATTTGAACTCTATTGCTTCGATACGTAGACATCTGCAAACGCTATTTCCTAGCAAGGAAGTGTCGCATTTACATTCATTTGAAGTGTAGGCGAGGAATACGTTACACTTCGCAAATCATATTATATCTTACCATGAAACATAGAAATGAGGTGCGATATCGCGTTTTAGGAAGCATTAGAACTCTATTGCTACGATACGTTGACAACTGCAAACGCTATTTCCTTGCAAGGAAATGTCGCATTTACATTCATTTGAAACGCAGACGAGGAATGCATAACACTTCGCAATGAATATTATATCTTATCAGGAAACATAGATATGAGATGCAATATCTCGTTATAAGCATTTGAACTCTATTGCTTCGATACGTAGACATCTGCAAACGCTATTTCCTAGCTAGGATGTGTCGCATTTACATTCATTTGAAGTGTAGGCGAGGAATACATGACACTTCGCAAATCATATTATATCTTACCATGAAACATAGAAATGAGATGCGATATCGCGTTTTAAGAATCATAGGAACTCTATTGCTACGATACGTAGACATCTGCAAACGCCATTTCCTTGCAAGGAAGTGTCGCATTTACATTCATTTGAAGTGTAGACGAGGAATACATAATACTCCGCAAATCATATTATATCTTACCATGAAACATAGAAATGAGATACGATATCGCATTTTAAGAATCATAGGAACTCTATTGCTACGATACGTAGACATCTGCAATCGCTATTTCCTTGCAAGGAAGTGTCGCATTTACATTCATTTGAAGTGTAGACGAGCAATACATGATACTTCGCTAATCATATTATATCTTACCATGAAACATAGAAATGAGATGCGATATCGCGTTTTAAGAAGCATTAGAACACTATTGCTACGATAGGTAGACATTTGCAAACGCTATTTCCTAGCAAAGAAGTGTCGCATTTATATTCATTTGAAGTGTAGACGAGGAATACATAACACTTCGCAAATCATATTATATCTTACCATGAAGCATAGAAATGAGATGCGATATCGCGTTTTAAGAAGCATTAGAACTCTATTGCTACGATACGTAGACATCTGCAATCGCTATTTCCTAGCATGGAAGTGTCGCATTTACATTCATTTGAAGTGTAGACGAGGAATGCATAACACTTCGCAAATCATATTATGTCTTACCATGAAACATAGAAATGAGATGCGATATCGCGTTTTAAGAAGCATTAGAACTCTATTGCTACGATACGTAGACATCTGCAAACGCTATTTCCTTGCAAGGAAGTGTCGCATTTACATTCATTTGAATCGTAGACGAGGAATGCATAACACTTCGCAATGAATATTATATCTTATCAGGAAACATAGATATGAGATGCAATACCTCGTTTTAAGAATCATATGAACTCTATTGCTACGATACGTAGACATCTGCAGACGCTATTTCCTTGCATGGAAGTGTCGCATTTACATTCATTTGAAGTGTAGACGAGGAATACATAACACTTCGCAATGAATATTATATCTCATCATGAAACATAGATATGAGATGCAATATCTCGTTTTAAGAAGCATTAGAAAGCTATTGCTACGATACATAGTCATCTGCAAACGCTATTTCCTAGCGAGGAAGTATCGCATTCATATTCATTTGAAGTGTAGACGAGGAATACATAACACTTCGCAAATCATGTTATATCTTACCATGAAACATAGAAATGAGATGCGATATCGCGTTTTAAGAATCATATGAACTCTATTGCTACGATACGTAGATATCTTCAAACGCTATTTCCTAGCGAGGAAGTGTCGCATTTACATTCATTTGAAGTGTAGACGAGGAATACATAACACTTCGCAATGAATATTATATCTTATCATGAAACATAGATATGAGATGCAATATCTCGTTTTAAGAAGCATTAGAAAGCTATGACTACGATACGTAGATATCTGCTAATGCTATTTCCTAGCGACGAAGTATCGCATTCACATTCATTTGAAGAGTAGACGAGGAATACATAACACTTCGCAAATCATGCTATATCTTACCATGAAACATAGAAATGAGATGCGATATCGCGATTTAAGTATCATATGAACTCTATTGCTACGATACGTAGACATCTGCAATCGCTATTTCCTTCCAAGGAAGTGTCGCATTTACATTGATTTGAAGTGTAGACGAGCAATACATGATACTTCGCTAATCATATTATATCTTACCATGAAACATAGAAATGAGATGCGATATCGCGTTTTAAGAAGCATTAGAACACTATTGCTACGATAGGTAGACATTTGCAAACGCTATTTCCTAGCAAAGAAGTGTCGCATTTACATTCATTTGAAGTGTAGACGAGGAATACATAACACTTCGCAAATCATATTATATCTTACCATGAAGCATAGAAATGAGATGCGATATCGCGTTTTAAGAAGCATTACAACTCTATTGCTACGATACGTAGACATCTGCAATCGCTATTTCCTAGCAAGGAAGTGTCGCATTTACATTCATTTGATGTGTAGACGAGGAATGCATAACACTTCGCAAATCATATTATGTCTTACCATGAAACATAGAAATGAGATGCGATATCGCGTTTTAAGAAGCATTAGAACTCTATTGCTACGATACGTAGACATCTGCAAACGCTATTTCCTTGCAAGGAAGTGTCGCATTTACATTCATTTGAATCGTAGACGAGGAATGCATAACACTTCGCAAATCATATTATATCTTACCATGAAACATAGAAATGAGATGCGATATCGCGTTTTAAGAAGCATTAGAACACTATTGCTACGATAGGTAGACATTTGCAAACGCTATTTCCTAGGAAAGAAGTCTCGCATTTACATTCATTTGAAGTATAGGCGAGGAATACATAACACTTCGCAAATAATATTACATCTTACCATGAAACATAGAAATGAGAAGCGATATCGCATTTTAAGAAGCATTAGAACACTATTGCTACGATAGGTAGACATTTGCAAACGCTATTTCCTAGCAAAGAAGTCTCGCATTTACATTCATTTGAAGTATAGGCGAGGAATACATGACACTTCGCAAATAATATTACATCTTAACATGAAACATAGAAATGAGATGCGATATCGCGTTTTAAGAAGCATTAGAATTCTATTGCTACGATACGTAGACTTCTGCAAACGCTATTTCCTAGCAAGGAAGTGTCGCATATACATTCATTTGAATCGTAGGCGAGGAATGCATAACACTTCGCAATGAATATTATATCTTATCATGAAACATAGATATGTGATGCAATATCTCGTTTTAAGAAGCATTTGAACTCTATTGCTTCGATACGTAGACATCTGCAAACGCTATTTCCTAGCAAGGAAGTGTCGCATATACATTCATTTGAATCGTAGGCGAGGAATGCATAACACTCCGCAAATCATATTATATCTTACCATGAAACATAGAAATGAGATACGATATCGCGTTTTAAGAATCATAGGAACTCTATTGCTACGATACGTAGACATCTGCAAACGCTATTTCCTTGCAAAGAAGTGTCGCATTTACATTCATTTGAAGTGTAGGCGAGGAATACATGACACTTCGCAAATCATATTATATCTTACCATGAAACATAGAAATGATATGTGATATCGCGTTTTATGAAGAATTAGAACACTATTGCTACGAGACGTAGACATCTGCAATCGCTATTTCCTTGCAAGGAAGTGTCGCATTTACATTCATTTGAAGTGTAGACGAGGAATACATAACACTTCGCAATGAATATTATATCTTATCATGAAACATAGATATGAGATGCAATATCTCGTTTTAAGAAGCATTAGAAAGCTATTGCTACGATACGTAGACATCTGCAAACGCTATTTCCTAGCGAGGAAGTATCGCATTCACATTCATTTGAAGTGTAGACGAGGAATACATAACACTTCGCAAATCATGTTATATCTTACCATGAAACATAGAAATGAGATGCGATATCGCGTTTTAAGAAGCATTAGAACACTATTGCTACGATAGGTAGACATTTGCAAACGCTATTTCCTAGCGAGGAAGTATCGCATTTACATTCATTTGAAGTGTAGACGAGGACTACATAACACTTCGCAAATCATGTTATATCTTACCATGAAACATAGAAATGAGATGCGATATCGCGTTTTAAGAAGCACTAGAACCCTATTGCTACGATACGTAGATATCGGCAGACGCTATTTCCTAGCAAGGAAGTGTCGCATTTACATTCATTTGAAGTGTAGACGAGGAATACATGATACTTCGCAAATCATATTATATCTTACCATGAAACATAGAAATGAGATTCGATATCGCGTTTTAAGAAGCATTAGAAAGCTATTGCTACGATACGTAGACATCTGCAAACGCTATTTCCTAGCAAGGAAGTGTCGCATTTACATTCATTTGAAGTGTAGACGAGGAATACATGATACTTCGCAAATCATATTATATCTATACCATGAAACATAGAAATGGGATTCGATATCGCGTTTTAAGAAGCATTAGAAAGCTATTGCTACGATACGTAGATATCTGCAAACGCTATTTCCTAGCGAGGAAGTATCGCATTCACATTCATTTGAAGTGTAGACGAGGAATACATAACGCTTCGCAAATCATGTTATATCTTACCATGAAACATAGAAATGAGATGCGATATCGCGTTTTAAGAAGCAGTAGAACACTATTGCTACTATAGGTAGACATTTGCAAACGCTATTTCCCAGCAAAGAAGTGTCGCATTTACATTTATTTGAAGTGTAGACGAGGAATACATAACACTTCGCAAATCATATTATATCTTACCATGAAACATAGAAATGAGATGCGATATCGCGTTTTATGAAGCATTAGAACTCTATTGCTACGATACGTAGACATCTGCAAACGCTATTTCCTAGCGAGGAAGTGTCGCATTCACATTCATTTGAATTGTAGACGAGGAATACATAACACTTCGCAAATCATATTATATCTTACCACGAAACGTAGAAGTGAGATGCAATATAGCGTTTTTAGAATCATAAGAACTCTATTGCTACGATACGTAGACATCTGCAAATGCTATTTCCTTGCAGGGAAGTGTCGCATTTACATTCATTTGAATCGTAGACGAGGAATGCATAACACTTCGCAATGAATATTATATCTTATCATCAAACATAGATATGAGATGCAATATCTCGTTTTAAGAAGCATTAGAAAGCTATTGCTACGATACGTAGACATCTGCAAACGCTATTTCCTAGCGAGGAAGTATCGCATTCACATTCATTTGATGTGTAGACGAGGAATACATAACACTTCGCAAATCATGTTATATCTTACCATGAAACATAGAAATGAGATGCGATATCGCGTTTTAAGAATCATTTGAACTCTATTGCTACGATACGTAGGCATCTGCAATCGCTATTTCCTTGCAAGGAAGTGTCGCATTAACATTCATTTGAAGTGTAGACGAGGAATACATGATACTTCGCAAATCATATTATATCTTACCATGAAACATAGAAATGAGATGCGATATCGCGTTTTAAGAAGCATTAGAACACTATTTCTACGATAGGTAGACATTTGCAAACGCTATTTCCTAGCAAAGAAGTGTCGCATTTACATTCATTTGAAGTGTAGACGAGGAATACATAACACTTCGCAAATCATATTATATCTTACCATGAAGCATAGAAATGAGATGCGATATCGCGTTTTGAGAAGCATTAGAACACTATTGCTACGACAGGTAGACATTTGCAAACGCTATTTCCTAGCAAAGAAGTGTCGCATTTACATTCATTTGAAGTGTAGACGAGGAATACATAACACTTCGCAAATCATATTATATCTTATCATGAAACATAGAAATGAGATGCGATATCGCGTTTTAAGAAGCATTAGAACTCTATTGCTACGATACGTAGACAACTGCAAACGCTATTTCCTAGCGAGGAAGTGTCGCATTTACATTCATTTGAAGTGTAGACGAGGAATACATGACACTTCGCAAATCATATTATATCTTACCATGAAACATAGAAATGAGATGCGATATCGCGTTTTAAGAAGCATTAGAACACTACTGCTACGATAGGTAGACATTTGCAAACGCTATTTCCTAGCAAAGAAGTGTCGCATTTACATTCATTTGAAGTGTATACGAGGAATACATAACACTTCGCAAATCATATTATATCTTACCATGAAACATAGAAATGACATGCGATATTGCGTTTTAAGAAGCATTAGAACTCTATTGCTACGATACCTAGACATCTGCAGACGCTATTTACTAGCAAGGAAGTGTCGCATTTACATTCATTTGAAGTGTAGACGAGGAATACATGATACTTCGCAAATCATATTATATCTATACCATGAAACATAGAAATGAGATTCGATATCGCGTTTTAAGAAGCATTAGAAAGCTATTGCTACGATACGTAGATATCTGCAAACGCTATTTCCTAGCGAGGAAGTATCGCATTCACATTCATTCGAAGTGTAGACGAGGAATACGTAGCACTTCGCAAATCATGTTATATCTTACCATGAAACATAGAAATGAGATGCGATATCGCGTTTTAAGAATCATATGAACTCTATTGCTACGATACGTAGACATCTGCAATCGCTATTTCCTTGCAAGGAAGTGTCGCATTTACTTTCATTTGAAATGTAGACGAGGAATACATAACACTTCGCAAATCATATTATATCTTACCATGAAACATAGAAATGAGATGCGATATCGCGTTTTAAGAAGCATTAGAACACTATTGCTGCGATAGGTAGACATTTGCAAACGCTATTTCCCTGCAAGGAAGTGTCACATTTACATTCATTTGAATCGTAGACGGGGAATGCATAACACTTCGCAATGAATATTATATCTCATCATGAAACATAGATATGAGATGCAATATCTCGTTTTAAGAAGCGTTTGAACTCTATTGCTTCGATACGTAGACATCTGCAAGGGCTATTCCCTAGCAAGGAAGTGTCGCATTTACATTCATTTGAAGTGTAGACGAGGAATACATGATCCTTCGCAAATCATATTATATCTATACCATGAAACATAGAAATGAGATTCGATATCGCGTTTTAAGAAGCATTAGAAAGCTATTGCTACGACACGTAGATATCTGTAAACGCTATTTCCTAGCGAGGAAGTATCGCATTCACATTCATTTGAAGTGTAGACGAGGAATACATAACACTTCGCAAATCATGTTATATCTTACCATGAAACATAGAAATGAGATGCGATATCGCGTTTTAAGAATCATATGAACTCTATTGCTACGATACGTAGACATCTGCAATCGCTATTTCCTTGCAAGGAAGTGTCGCATTTACATTCATTTGAAATGTAGACGAGGAATACATAACACTTCGCAAATCATATTATATCTTACCATGAAACATAGAAATGAGATGCGATATCGCGTTTTAAGAAGCACTAGAACTCTATTGCTACGATACGTAGACATCTGCAAACGCTATTTCCTTGCAAGGAAGTGTCGCATTTACATTCATTTGAATCGTAGACGAGGAATACATAACACTTCGCCAATCATATTATATCTTACCATGAAGCATAGAAATGAGATGCGATATCGCGTTTTAAGTAGCATTAGAACTCTATTTCTACGATACCTAGATATCGGCAGACGCTATTTCCTAGCAAGGAAGTGTCGCATTTACATTCATTTGAAGTGTAGACGAGGAATACATGATACTTCGCAAATCATATTATATCTTACCATGAAACATAGAAATGAGATGCGATATCGCGTTTTAAGAAGCATTAGAAAGCTATTGCTACGATACGTAGACATCTGCAAACGCTATTTCCTAGCGAGGAAGTATCGCATTCACATTCATTTGAAGTGTAGACGAGGAGTACATAACACTTCGCAAATCATGTTATATCTTACCATGAAACATAGAAATGAGATGCGATATCGCGTTTTAAGAATCATATGAACTCTATTGCCACGATACGTACACATCTGCAATCGCTATTTCCTTGCAAGGAAGTGTCGCATTTACATTCATTTGAAGAGTAGACGAGGAATACATAACACTTCGCAAATCATATTATATCTTATCATGAAACATAGAAATGAGATGCGATATCGCGTTTTAAGAAGCATTAGAACTCTATTGCTACGATACGTAGACAACTGCAAACGCTATTTCCTAGCGAGGAAGTGTCGTATTCACATTCATTTGAAGTGTAGACGAGGAATACATGACACCTCGCAAATCATATTATATCTTACCATGAAACATAGAAATGAGATGCGATATCGCGTTTTAAGAAGCATTAGATCACTATTGCTACGATAGGTAGACATTTGCAAACGCTATTTCCTAGCAAAGAAGTGTCGCATTTACATTCATTTGAAGTGTATACGAGGAATACATAACACTTCGCAAATCATATTATATCTTACCATGAAACATAGAAATGACATGCGATATTGCGTTTTAAGAAGCATTAGAACTCTATTGCTACGATACCTAGACATCTGCAGACGCTATTTACTAGCAAGGAAGTGTCGCATTTACATTCACTTGAAGTGTAGACGAGGAATACATGATACTTCGCAAATCATATTATATCTATACCATGAAACATAGAAATGAGTTTCGATATCGCGTTTTAAGAAGCATTAGAAAGCTATTGCTACGATACGTAGATATCTGCAAACGCTATTTCCTAGCGAGGAAGTATCGCATTCACATTCATTTGAAGTGTAGGCGAGGAATACATAACACTTCCCAAATCATATTATATCTTACCATGAAACATAGAAATGAGATGCGATATCGCGTTTTAAGAAGCATTAGAAAGCTATTGCTAGGATACGTAGACATCTGCAATCGCTATTTCCTTGCAAGGAAGTGTCGCACTTACATTCATTTGAAGTGTAGGCGAGGAATACATAACACTTCGCAAATCATATTATATCTTACCATGAAACACAGAAATGAGATGCGATATCGCGTTTTAAGAAGCATTAGAACTCTATTGCTACGGTACGTAGACATCTGCAAACGCTATTTCCTTGCAAGGAAGTGTCGCATTTACATTCATTTGAATCGTAGACGAGGAATACATAACACTTCGCAAATCATATTATATCTTACCATGAAGCATAGAAATGAGATGCGATATCGCGTTTTAAGTAGCATTAGAACTCTATTTCTACGATACCTAGACATCGGCAGACGCTAGTTCCTAGCAAGGAAGTGTCGTATTTACATTCATTTGAAGTGTAGACGAGGAATACATGATACTTCGCAAATCATATTATATCTTACCATAAAACATAGAAATGAGATGCGATATCGCGTTTTAAGAAGCATTAGAACCCTATTGCTACGATACGTAGACATCTGCAAACGCTATTTCCTTGCAAGGAAGTGTCGCATTTACATTCATTTGAAGTCTAGACGAGGAATACATAACACTTCGCAAATCATATTATATCTTATTATGAAACATAGAAATGAGATGCAATATCTCGTTTTAAGAATCATATGAACTCTATTGCTACGATACGTAGACATCTGCAGACGCTATTGCGTAGCAAGGAAGTGTCGCATTTACATTCATTTGAAGTGTAGACGAGGAATACGTGATACTTCGCAAATCATATTATATCTTACCATGAAACATAGAAATGAGATGCGATATCGCGTTTTAAGAAGCATTAGAAAGCTATTGCTACGATACGTAGATATCTGCAAACGATATTTCCTAGCGAGGAAGTATCGCATTCACATTCATTTGAAATGTAGACAAGGAATACATGACACTTCACAAATCATATTATATCTTACCATGAAACATAGAAATGAGATGCGATATCGCGTTTTAAGAAGCATTAGAACACTATTGCTACGATAGGTAGACATTTGCAAACGATATTTCCTAGCAAAGAAGTGCCGCATTTACATTCATTTGAAGTGTAGACGAGGAATACATAACACTTCGCAAATCATATTATATCTTACCATGAAACATAGAAATGAGATTCGATATCGCGTTTTAAGAAGCATTAGAAAGCTATTGCTACGATACGTAGATATCTGCAAACGCTATTTCCTAGCGAGGAAGTATCGCATTCACATTCATTTGAAGTGTAGACGAGGAATACATAACACTTCGCAAATCATGTTATATCTTACCATGAAACATAGAAATGAGATGCGATATCGCGTTTTAAGAATCATATGAACTCTATTGCTACGATACGTAGACATCTGCAATCGCTATTTCCTTGCAAGGAAGTGTCGCATTTACTTTCATTTGAAATGTAGACGAGGAATACATAACACTTCGCAAATCATATCATATCTTACCATGAAACATAGAAATGAGATGCGATATCGCGTTTTAAGAAGCATTAGAACACTATTGCTACGATAGGTAGACATTTGCAAACGCTATTTCCTAGCAAAGAAGTGTCGCATTTACATTCATTTGAAGTGTAGGCGAGGAATACATAACACTTCCCAAATCATATTATATCCTACCATGAAACATAGAAATGAGATGCGATATCGCGTTTTAAGAAGCATTAGAAAGCTATTGCTACGATACGTAGACATCTGCAATCGCTATTTCCTTGCAAGGAAGTGTCGCATTTACATTCATTTGAAGTGTAGGCGAGGAATACATAACACTTCGCAAATCATATTATATCTTACCATGAAACACAGAAATGAGATGCGATATCGCGTTTTAAGAAGCATTAGAACTCTATTGCTACGGTACGTAGACATCTGCAAACGCTATTTCCTTGCAAGGAAGTGTCGCATTTACATTCATTTGAATCGTAGACGAGGAATACATAACACTTCGCAAATCATATTATATCTTACCATGAAGCATAGAAATGAGATGCGATATCGCGTTTTAAGTAGCATTAGAACTCTATTTCTACGATACCTAGACATCGGCAGACGCTAGTTCCTAGCAAGGAAGTGTCGTATTTACATTCATTTGAAGTGTAGACGAGGAATACATGATACTTCGCAAATCATATTATATCTTACCATAAAACATAGAAATGAGATGCGATATCGCGTTTTAAGAAGCATTAGAACCCTATTGCTACGATACGTAGACATCTGCAAACGCTATTTCCTTGCAAGGAAGTGTCGCATTTACATTCATTTGAAGTCTAGACGAGGAATACATAACACTTCGCAAATCATATTATATCTTATCATGAAACATAGAAATGAGATGCAATATCTCGTTTTAAGAATCATATGAACTCTATTGCTACGATACGTAGACATCTGCAGACGCTATTGCGTAGCAAGGAAGTGTCGCATTTACATTCATTTGAAGTGTAGACGAGGAATACGTGATACTTCGCAAATCATATTATATCTTACCATGAAACATAGAAATGAGATGCGATATCGCGTTTTAAGAAGCATTAGAACTGTATTGCTACGATACGTAGACATATTCAAACGCTATTTCCCTGCAAGGAAGTGTCACATTTACATTCATTTGAATCGTAGACGGGGAATGCATAACACTTCGCAATGAATATTATATCTCATCATGAAACATAGATATGAGATGCAATATCTCGTTTTAAGAAGCGTTTGAACTATATTGCTTCGATACGTAGACATCTGCAAAAGCTATTCCCTAGCAAGGAAGTGTCGCATTTACATTCATTTGAAGTGTAGACGAGGAATACATGATCCTTCGCAAATCATATTATATCTATACCATGAAACATAGAAATGAGATTCGATGTCGCGTTTTAAGAAGCATTAGAAAGCTATTGCTACGACACGTAGATATCTGCAAACGCTATTTCCTAGCGAGGAAGTATCGCATTCACATTCATTTGAAGTGTAGACGAGGAATACATAACGCTTCGCAAATCATGTTATATCTTACCATGAAACATAGAAATGAGATGCGATATCGCGTTTTAAGAATCATATGAACTCTATTGCTACGATACGTAGACATCTGCAATCGCTATTTCCTTGCAAGGAAGTGTCGCATTTACATTCATTTGAAGTGTAGGCGAGGAATACATAACACTTCGCAAATCATATTATATCTTACCATGAAACATAGAAATGAGATGCGATATCGCGTTTTAAGTAGCATTAGAACTCTATTGCTACGATACCTAGACATCGGCAGACGCTATTTCCTAGCAAGGAAGTGTCGCATTTACATTCATTTGAAGTGTAGACGAGGAATACATGATACTTCGCAAATCATATTATATCTTACCATGAAACATAGAAATGAGATGCGATATCGCGTTTTAAGAAGCATTAGAACTCTATTGCTACGATACGTAGACATCTGCAAACGCTATTTCCTTGCAAGGAAGTGTCGCATTTACATTCATTTGAATCGTAGACGAGGAATACATAACACTTCGCAAATCATATTATATCTTACCATAAAGCATAGAAATGAGATGCGATATCGCGTTTTAAGTAGCATTAGAACTCTATTGCTACGATACCTAGACATCGGCAGACGCTATTTCCTAGCAAGGAAGTGTCGCATTTACATTCATTTGAAGTGTATACGAGGAATACATGATACTTCGCAAATCATATTATATCTTACCATGAAACATAGAAATGAGATTCGATATCGCGTTTTAAGAAGCATTAGAAAGCTATTGCTACGATACGTAGACATCTGCAAACGCTATTTCCTAGCGAGGAAGTATCGCATTCACATTCATTTGATGTGTAGACGAGGAGTACATAACACTTCGCAAATCATGTTATATCTTACCATGAAACATAGAAATGAGATGCGATATCGCGTTTTAAGAATCATATGAACTATATTGCCACGATACGTACACATCTGCAATCGCTATTTCCTTGCAAGGAAGTGTCGCATTTACATTCATTTGAAGAGTAGACGAGGAATACATAACACTTCGCAAATCATATTATATCTTTCCATGAAGCATAGAAATGAGATGCGATATCGCGTTTTAGGTAGCATTCGAACTATATTGCTACGATACCTAGACATCGGCAGACGCTATTTCCTAGCAAGGAAGTGTCGCATTTACATTCATTTGAAGTGTAGACGAGGAATACATGATACTTCGCAAATCATATTATATCTTACCATGAAACATAGAAATGAGATGCGATATCGCGTTTTAAGAAGCATTAGAACACTATTGCTACGATACGTAGACATCTGCAAACGTTATTTCCTTGCATGGAAGTGTCGCATTTACATTCATTTGAAACGTAGACGAGGAATGCATAACACTTCGCAATCAATATTATACCTTATAATGAAACATAGATATGAGATGCAATATCTCGTTTTAAGAAGCATTTGAACTCTATTGCTACGATACCTAGACATCTGCAGACGCTATTTCCTAGCAAGGAAGTGTCGCATTTACATTCATTTCAAGTGTAGACAAGGAATACATGATACATCGCAAATCATATTATATCTATACCATGAAACATAGAAATGAGATTCGATGTCGCGTTTTAAGAAGCATTATAAAGCTATTGCTACGATACGTAGATATGTGCAAACGTTATTTCCTAGCGAGGAAGTATCGCATTCACATTCACTTGAAGTGTAGACGAGGAATACATAACACTTCGCAAATCATGTTATATCTTACCATGAAACATAGAAATGAGATGCGATATCGCGTTTTAAGAATCATATGAACACTATTGCTACGATACGTAGACATCTGCAATCGCTATTTCCTTGCAAGGAAGTGTCGCATTTACATTCATTTGAAGTGTAGGCGAGGAATACATAACACATCCCAAATCATATTATATCTTATCATGAAACATAGAAATGAGATGCAATATCTCGTTTTAAGAATCATATGAACTCTATTGCTACGATACGTAGACATCTGCAGACGCTATTGCGTAGCAAGGAAGTGTCGCATTTACATTCATTTGAAGTGTAGACGAGGAATACGTGATACTTCGCAAATCATATTATATCTTACCATGAAACATAGAAATGAGATGCGATATCGCGTTTTAAGAAGCATTAGAAAGCTATTGCTACGATACGTAGATATCTGCAAACGCTATTTCCTAGCGAGGAAGTATCGCATTCACATTCATTTGAAGTGTAGACGAGGAATACATGACACTTCGCAAATCATATTATATCTTACCATGAAACATAGAAATGAGATGCGATATCGCGTTTTAAGAAGCATTGGAACACTATCGCTACGATAGGTAGACATTTGCAAACGCTATTTCCTAGCAAAGAAGTGTCGCATTTACATTCATTTGAAGTGTAGACGAGGAATACATAACACTTCGCAAATCATATTATATCTTACCATGAAACATAGAAATGACATGCGATAATGCGTTTTAAGAAGCATTAGAACTCTATTGCTACGATACCTAGACATCTGCAGACGCTATTTCCTAGCAAGGAAGTGTCGCATTTACATTCATTTGAAGTGTAGACGAGGAATACATGATACTTCGCAAATCATATTATATCTATACCATGAAACAAAGAAATGAGATTCGATATCGCGTTTTAAGATGCATTAGAAAGCTATTGCTACGATACGTAGACATCTGCAATCGCTATTTCCTTGCAAGGATGTGTCGCATTTACTTTCATTTGAAATGTAGACGAGGAATACATAACACTTCGCAAATCATATTATATCTTACCATGAAACATAGAAATGAGATGCGATATCGCGTTTTAAGAAGCATTAGAACTCTATTGCTACGATACGTAGACATCTGCAAACGCTATTTCCCTGCAAGGAAGTGTCACATTTACATTCATTTGAATCGTAAACGGGGAATGCATAACACTTCGCAATGAATATTATATCTCATCATGAAACATAGATATGAGATGCAATATCTCGTTTTAAGAAGCGTCTGAACTCTATTGCTTCGATACGTAGACATCTGCAAAAGCTATTTCCTAGCAAGGAAGTGTCGCATTTACATTCATTTGAAGTGTAGAAGAGGAATACATGATCCTTCGCAAATCATATTATATCTATACCATGAAACATAGAAATGAGATTCGATATCGCATTTTAAGAAGCATTAGAAAGCTATTGCTACGATACGTAGACATCTGCAAACGCTATTTCCTAGCGAGGAAGTATCGCATTCACATTCATTTGAAGTGTAGACGAGGAGTACATAACACTTCGCAAATCATGTTATATCTTACCATGAAACATAGAAATGAGATGCGATATCGCGTTTTAAGAATCATATGAACTCTATTGCCACGATACGTACACATCTGCAATCGCTATTTCCTTGCAAGGAAGTGTCGCATTTACATTCATTTGAAGAGTAGACGAGGAATACATAACACTTCGCAAATCATATTATATCTTTCCATGAAGCATAGAAATGAGATGCGATATCGCGTTTTAAGTAGCATTCGAACTCTATTGCTACGATACCTAGACATCGGCAGACGCTATTTCCTAGCAAGGAAGTGTCGCATTTACATTCATTTGAAGTGTAGACGAGGAATACATGATACTTCGCGAATCATATTATATCTTACCATGAAACATAGAAATGAGATGCGATATCGCGTTTTAAGAAGCATTAGAACACTATTGCTACGATAGGTAGACATTTGCAAACGCTATTTCCTAGCGAGGAAGTATCGCATTCACATTCATTTGAAGTGTAGACGAGGAGTACATAACACTTCGCAAATCATGTTATATCTTACCATGAAACATAGAAATGAGATGCGATATCGCGTTTTAAGAATCATATGAACTCTATTGCCACGATACGTACACATCTGCAATCGCTATTTCCTTGCAAGGAAGTGTCGCATTTACATTCATTTGAAGAGTAGACGAGGAATACATAACACTTCGCAAATCATATTATATCTTTCCATGAAGCATAGAAATGAGATGCGATATCGCGTTTTAAGTAGCATTCGAACTCTATTGCTACGATACCTAGACATCGGCAGACGCTATTTCCTAGCAAGGAAGTGTCGCATTTACATTCATTTGAAGTGTAGACGAGGAATACATGATACTTCGCGAATCATATTATATCTTACCATGAAACATAGAAATGAGATGCGATATCGCGTTTTAAGAAGCATTAGAACACTATTGCTACGATAGGTAGACATTTGCAAACGCTATTTCCTAGCAAAGAAGTGTCGCATTTACATTCATTTGAAGTGTAGACGAGGAATACATAACACTTCGCAAATCATGTTATATCTTACCATGAAACATAGAAATGAGATGCGATATCGCGTTTTAAGATTCATATGAACACTATTACTACGATACGTAGACATCTGCAATCGCTATTTCCTTGCAAGGAAGTGTCGCATTTACATTCATTTGAAGTGTAGGCGAGGAATACATAACACTTCCCAAATCATATTATATCTTACCATGAAACATAGAAATGAGATGCGATATCGCGTTTTAAGAAGCATTAGAAAGCTATTGCTACGATACGTAGACATCTGCAATCGCTATTTCCTTGCAAGGAAGTGTCGCATTTACATTCATTTGAAATGTAGGCGAGGAATACATAACTCTTCGCAAATCATATTATATCTTACCATGAAACATAGAAATGAGATGCGATATCGCGTTTTAAGAAGCATTAGAACTCTATTGCTACGGTACGTAGACATCTGCAAACGCTATTTCCTTGCAAGGAAGTGTCGCATTTACATTCATTTGAAGTGTAGACGAGGAATACATAACACTTCGCAAATCATATTATATCTTATCATGAAACATAGAAATGAGATGCAATATCTCGTTTTAAGAATCATATGAACTCTATTGCTACGATACGTGGACATCTGCAGACGCTATTGCGTAGCAAGGAAGTGTCGCATTTACATTCATTTGAAGTGTAGACGAGGAATACGTGATACTTCGCAAATCATATTATATCTTACCATGAAACATAGAAATGAGATGCGATATCGCGTTTTAAGAAGCATTAGAAAGCTATTGCTACGATACGTAGATATCTGCAAACGCTATTTCCTAGCGAGGAAGTATCGCATTCACATTCATTTGAAGTGTAGACGAGGAATACATGACACTTCGCAAATCATATTATATCTTACCATGAAACATAGAAATGAGATGCGATATCGCGTTTTAAGAAGCATTGGAACACTATTGCTACGATAGGTAGACATTTGCAAACGCTATTTCCTAGCAAAGAAGTGTCGCATTTACACTCATTTGAAGTGTAGACGAGGAATACATAACACTTCGCAAATCATATTATATCTTACCATGAAACATAGAAATGACATGCGATATTGCGTTTTAAGAAGCATTAGAACTCTATTGCTACGATACCTAGACATCTGCAGACGCTATTTCCTAGCAAGGAAGTGTCGCATTTACATTCATTTGAAGTGTAGACGAGGAATACATGATACTTCGCAAATGATATTATATCTATACCATGAAACATAGAGATGAGATTCGATATCGCGTTTTAAGAAGCATTAGAAAGCTATTGCTACGATACGTAGATATCTGCAAACGCTATTTCCTAGCGAGGAAGTATCGCATTCACATTCATTTGAAGTGTAGACGAGGAATACATAACACTTCGCAAATCATGTTATATCTTACCATGAAACATAGAAATGAGATGCGATATCGCGTTTTAAGAATCATATGAACTCTATTGCTACGATACGTAGACATCTGCAATCGCTATTTCCTTGCAAGGAAGTGTCGCATTTACTTTCATTTGAAATGTAGACGAGGAATACATAACACTTCGCAAATCATATTATATCTTACCATGAAACATAGAAATGAGATGCGATATCGCGTTTTAAGAAGCATTAGAACACTATTGCTGCGATAGGTAGACATTTGCAAACGCTATTTCCTAGCAAAGAAGTGTCGCATTTACATTCATTTGAAGTGTAGACGAGGAATGCATAACACTTCGCAAATCATATTATATCTTACCATGAAACATAGAAATGACATGCGATATTGCGTTTTAAGAAGCATTAGAACTCTATTGCTACGATACCTAGACATCTGCAGACGCTATTTCCTTGCAAGGAAATGTCGCATTTACATTCATTTGAAGTGTAGACGAGGAATACATGACACTTCGCAAATCATATTATATCTTACCATGAAACATAGAAATGAGATGCGATATCGCGTTTTAAGAAGCATTAGAACACTATTGCTACGATAGGTAGACATTTGCAAACGCTATTTCCTAGCAAAGAAGTGTCGCATTTACATTCATTTGAAGTGTAGGCGAGGAATACATAACACTTCGCAAATCATATTATATCTTACCATGAAACATAGAAATGAGATGCGATATCGCGTTTTAAGAAGCATTAGAACTCTATTGCTACGATACGTAGACATCTGCAAACGCTATTTCCCTGCAAGGAAGTGTCACATTTACATTCATTTGAATCGTAGACGGGGAATGCATAACACTTCGCAATGAATATTATATCTCATCATGAAGCATAGATATGAGATGCAATATCTCGTTTTAAGAAGCGTTTGAGCTCTATTGCTTCGATACGTAGACATCTGCAAAAGCTATTTCCTAGCAAGGAAGTGTCGCATTTACATTCATTTGAAGTGTAGAAGAGGAATACATGATCCTTCGCAAATCATATTATATCTATACCATGAAACATAGAAATGAGATTCGATGTCGCGTTTTAAGAAGCATTAGAAAGCTATTGCTACGACACGTAGATATCTGCAAACGCTATTTCCTAGCGAGGAAGTATCGCATTCACATTCATTTGAAGTGTAGACGAGGAATACATAACACTTCGCAAATCATGTTATATCTTACCATGAAACATAGAAATGAGATGCGATATCGCGTTTTAAGAATCATATGAACTCTATTGCTACGATACGTAGACATCTGCAATCGCTATTTCCTTGCAAGGAAGTGTCGCATTTACATTCATTTGAAGTGTAGGCGAGGAATACATAACACTTCGCAAATCATATTATATCTTACCATGAAACATAGAAATGAGATGCGATATCGTGTTTTAAGAAGCACTAGAACTCTATTGCTACGATACGTAGACATCTGCAAACGCTATTTCCTTGCAAGGAAGTGTCGCATTTACATTCATTTGAATCGTAGACGAGGAATCCATAACACTTCGCCAATCATATTATATCTTACCATGAAGCATAGAAATGAGATGCGATATCGCGTTTTAAGTAGCATTAGAACTCTATTGCTACGATACCTAGACATCGGCAGACGCTATTTCCTAGCAAGGAAGTGTCGCATTTACATTCATTTGAAGTGTAGACGAGGAATACATGATACTTCGCAAATCATATTATATCTTACCATGAAACATAGAAATGAGGTGCGATATCGCGTTTTAAGAAGCATTAGAACTCTATTGCTACGATACGTAGATATCTGCAAACGCTATTTCCCTGCAAGGAAGTGTCGCATTTACATTCATTTGAATCGTAGACGAGGAGTACATAACACTTCGCAAATCATATTATATCTTACCATAAAGCATAGAAATGAGATGCGATATCGCGTTTTAAGTAGCATTAGAACTCTATTGCTACGAAACCTAGACATCGGCAGACGCTATTTCCTAGCAAGGAAGTGTCGCATTTACATTCATTTGAAGTGTAGACGACGAATACATGATACTTCGCAAATCATATTATATCTTACCATGAAACATAGAAATGAGATGCGATATCGCGTTTTAAGAATCATATGAACTCTATTGCCACGATACGTACACATCTGCAATCGCTATTTCCTTGCAAGGAAGTGTCGCATTTACATTCATTTGAAGAGTAGATGAGGAATACATAACACTTGGCAAATCATATTATATCTTTCCATGAAGCATAGAAATGAGATGCGATATCGCGTTTTAAGTAGCATTCGAACTCTATTGCTACGATACCTAGACATCGGCAGACGCTATTTCCTAGCAAGGAAGTGTCGCATTTACATTCATTTGAAGTGTAGACGAGGAATACATGATACTTCGCGAATCATATTATATCTTACCGTGAAACATAGAAATGAGATGCGATATCGCGTTTTAAGAAGCATTAGAACACTATTGCTACGATAGGTATACATTTGCAAACGCTATTTCCTAGCAAAGAAGTGTCGCATTTACATTCATTTGAAGTGTAGACGAGGAATACATAACACTTCGCAAATCATATTATATCTTACCATGAAACATAGAAATGAGATGCGATATCGCGTTTTAAGAAGCATTAGAACCCTATTGCTACGATACGTAGACATCTGCAAACGTTATTTCCTTGCATGGATGTGTCGCATTTACATTCATTTGAAACGTAGACGAGGAATGCATAACACTTCGCAATCAATATTATACCTTATAATGAAACATAGATATGAGATGCAATATCTCGTTTTAAGAAGCATTTGAACTCTATTGCTACGATACCTAGACATCTGCAGACGCTATTTCCTAGCAAGGAAGTGTCGCATTTACATTCATTTGAAGTGTAGACAAGGAATACATGATACATCGCAAATCATATTATATCTATACCATGAAACATAGAAATGAGATTCGATATCGCGTTTTAAGAAGCATTAGAAAGCTATTGCTACGATACGTAGATATGTGCAAACGTTATTTCCTAGCGAGGAAGTATCGCATTCACATTCATTTGAAGTGTAGACGAGGAATACATAACACTTCGCAAATCATGTTATATCTTACCATGAAACATAGAAATGAGATGCGATATCGCGTTTTGAGAATCATATGAACACTATTGCTACGATACGTAGACATCTGCAATCGCTATTTCCTTGCAAGGAAGTGTCGCATTTACATTCATTTGAAGTGTAGGCGAGGAATACATAACACTTCCCAAATCATATTATATCTTACCATGAAACATAGAAATGAGATGCGATATCGCGTTTTAAGAAGCATTAGAAAGCTATTGCTACGATACGTAGACATCTGCAATCGCTATTTCCTTGCAAGGAAGTGTCGCATTTACATTCATTTGAAGTGTAGGCGAGGAATACATAACACTTCGCAAATCATATTATATCTTACCATGAAACATAGAAATGAGATGCGATATCGCGTTTTAAGAAGCATTAGAACTCTATTGCTACGGTACGTAGACATCTGCAAACGCTATTTCCTTGCAAGGAAGTGTCGCATTTACATTCATTTGAATCGTAGACGAGGAATACATAACACTTCGCAAATCATATTATATCTTACCATGAAGCATAGAAATGAGATGCGATATCGCGTTTTAAGTAGCATTAGAACTCTATTGCTACGATACCTAGACATCGGCAGACGCTAGTTCCTAGCAAGGAAGTGTCGTATTTACATTCATTTGAAGTGTAGACGAGGAATACATGATACTTCGCAAATCATATTATATCTTACCATAAAACATAGAAATGAGATGCGATATCGCGTTTTAAGAAGCATTAGAACCCTATTGCTACGATACGTAGACATCTGCAAACGCTATTTCCTTGCAAGGAAGTGTCGCATTTACATTCATTTGAAGTGTAGACGAGGAATACATAACACTTCGCAAATCATATTATATCTTATCATGAAACATAGAAATGAGATGCAATATCTCGTTTTAAGAATCATATGAACTCTATTGCTACGATACGTAGACATCTGCAGACGCTATTGCGTAGCAAGGAAGTGTCGCATTTACATTCATTTGAAGTGTAGACGAGGAATACGTGATACTTCGCAAATCATATTATATCTTACCATGAAACATAGAGATGAGATGCGATATCGCGTTTTAAGAAGCATTTGAACTCTATTGCTTCGATACGTGGACATCTGCAAACGCTATTTCCTTGCAAGGAAGTGTCGCATTTACATTCATTTGAATCGTAGACGAGGAATGCATAACACTTCGCAATGAATATTATATCTTATCATCAAACATAGATATGAGATGCAATATCTCGTTTTAAGGAGCATTAGAAAGCTATTGCTACGATACGTAGACATCTGCAGACGCTATTTCCTAGCGAGGAAGTATCGCATTCACATCCATTTGATGTGTAGACGAGGAATACATAACACTTCGCAAATCATGTTATATCTTACCATGAAACATAGAAATGAGATGCGATATCGCGTTTTAAGAATCATATGAACTCTATTGCTACGATACGTAGACATCTGCAATCGCTATTTCCTTGCAAGGAAGTGTCGCATTTACTTTCATTTGAAATGTAGACGAGGAATACATAACACTTCGCAAATCATATTATATCTTACCATGAAACATAGAAATGAGATGCGATATCGCGTTTTAAGAAGCATTAGAACACTATTGCTGCGATAGGTAGACATTTGCAAACGCTATTTCCTAGCAAAGAAGTGTCGCATTTACATTCATTTGAAGTGTAGACGAGGAATACATAACACTTCGCAAATCATGTTATATCTTACCATGAAACATAGAAATGAGATGCGATATCGCGTTTTAAGAATCATATGAACTCTATTGCTACGATACGTAGACATCTGCAATCGCTATTTCCTTGCAAGGAAGTGTCGCATTTACTTTCATTTGAAATGTAGACGAGGAATACATAACACTTCGCAAATCATATTATATCTTACCATGAAACATAGAAATGAGATGCGATATCGCGTTTTAAGAAGCATTAGAACTCTATTGCTACGATACGTAGACGTCTGCAAACGCTATTTCCCTGCAAGGAAGTGTCACATTTACATTCATTTGAATCGTAGACGGGGAATGCATAACACTTCGCAATGAATATTATATCTCATCATGAAACATAGATATGAGATGCAATATCTCGTTTTAAGAAGCGTTTGAACTCTATTGCTTCGATACGTAGACATCTGCAAAAGCTATTTCCTAGCAAGGAAGTGTCGCATTTACATTCATTTGAAGTGTAGAAGAGGAATACATGATCCTTCGCAAATCATATTATATCTATACCATGAAACATAGAAATGAGATTCGATGTCGCGTTTTAAGAAGCATTAGAAAGCTATTGCTACGACACGTAGATATCTGCAAACGCTATTTCCTAGCGAGGAAGTATCGCATTCACATTCATTTGAAGTGTAGACGAGGAATACATAACACTTCGCAAATCATGTTATATCTTACCATGAAACAGAAATGAGATGCGATATCGCGTTTTAAGAATCATATGAACTCTATTGCTACGATACGTAGACATCTGCAATCGCTATTTCCTTGCAAGGAAGTGTCGCATTTACATTCATTTGAAGTGTAGGCGAGGAATACATAACACTTCGCAAATCATATTATATCTTACCATGAAACATAGAAATGAGATGCGATATCGTGTTTTAAGAAGCACTAGAACTCTATTGCTACGATACGTAGACATCTGCAAACGCTATTTCCTTGCAAGGAAGTGTCGCATTTACATTCATTTGAATCGTAGACGAAGAATCCATAACACTTCGCCAATCATATTATATCTTACCATGAAGCATAGAAATGAGATGCGATATCGCGTTTTAAGTAGCATTAGAACTCTATTGCTACGATACCTAGACATCGGCAGACGCTATTTCCTAGCAAGGAAGTGTCGCATTTACATTCATTTGAAGTGTAAACGAGGAATACATGATACTTCGCAAATCATATTATATCTTACCATGAAACATAGAAATGAGGTGCGATATCGCGTTTTAAGAAGCATTAGAACTCTATTGCTACGATACGTAGATATCTGCAAACGCTATTTCCCTGCAAGGAAGTGTCGCATTTACATTCATTTGAATCGTAGACGAGGAGTACATAACACTTCGCAAATCATATTATATCTTACCATAAAGCATAGAAATGAGATGCGATATCGCGTTTTAAGTAGCATTAGAACTCTATTGCTACGAAACCTAGACATCGGCAGACGCTATTTCCTAGCAAGGAAGTGTCGCATTTACATTCATTTGAAGTGTAGACGAGGAATACATGATACTTCGCAAATCATATTATATCTTACCATGAAACATAGAAATGAGATTCGATATCGCGTTTTAAGAAGCATTAGAAAGCTATTGCTACGATACGTAGACATCTGCAAACGCTATTTCCTAGCGAGGAAGTAACGCATTCACATTCATTTGAAGTGTAGACGAGGAGTACATAACACTTCGCAAATCATGTTATATCTTACCATGAAACATAGAAATGAGATGCGATATCGCGTTTTAAGAATCATATGAACTCTATTGCCACGATACGTACACATCTGCAATCGCTATTTCCTTGCAAGGAAGTGTCGCATTTACATTCATTTGAAGAGTAGATGAGGAATACATAACACTTGGCAAATCATATTATATCTTTCCATGAAGCATAGAAATGAGATGCGATATCGCGTTTTAAGTAGCATTCGAACTCTATTGCTACGATACCTAGACATCGGCAGACGCTATTTCCTAGCAAGGAAGTGTCGCATTTACATTCATTTGAAGTGTAGACGAGGAATACATGATACTTCGCGAATCATATTATATCTTACCGTGAAACATAGAAATGAGATGCGATATCGCGTTTTAAGAAGCATTAGAACACTATTGCTACGATAGGTAGACATTTGCAAACGCTATTTCCTAGCAAAGAAGTGTCGCATTTACATTCATTTGAAGTGTAGACGAGGAATACATAACACTTCGCAAATCATATTATATCTTACCATGAAACATAGAAATGAGATGCGATATCGCGTTTTAAGAAGCATTAGAAAGCTATTGCTACGATACGTAGACATCTGCAATCGCTATTTCCTTGCAAGGAAGTGTCGCACTTACATTCATTTGAAGTGTAGGCGAGGAATGCATAACACTTCGCAATCAATATTATACCTTATAATGAAACATAGATATGAGATGCAATATCTCGTTTTAAGAAGCATTTGAACTCTATTGCTACGATACCTAGACATCTGCAGACGCTATTTCCTAGCAAGGAAGTGTCGCATTTACATTCATTTGAAGTGTAGACAAGGAATACATGATACATCGCAAATCATATTATATCTATACCATGAAACATAGAAATGAGATTCGATATCGCGTTTTAAGAAGCATTAGAAAGCTATTGCTACGATACGTAGATATGTGCAAACGTTATTTCCTAGCGAGGAAGTATCGCATTCACATTCATTTGAAGTGTAGACGAGGAATACATAACACTTCGCAAATCATGTTATATCTTACCATGAAACATAGAAATGAGATGCGATATCGCGTTTTAAGAATCATATGAACACTATTGCTACGATACGTAGACATCTGCAATCGCTATTTCCTTGCAAGGAAGTGTCGCATTTACATTCATTTGAAGTGTAGGCGAGGAATACATAACACTTCCCAAATCATATTATATCTTACCATGAAACATAGAAATGAGATGCGATATCGCGTTTTAAGAAGCATTAGAAAGCTATTGCTACGATACGTAGACATCTGCAATCGCTATTTCCTTGCAAGGAAGTGTCGCATTTACATTCATTTGAAGTGTAGGCGAGGAATACATAACACTTCGCAAATCATATTATATCTCACCATGAAACATAGAAATGAGATGCGATATCGCGTTTTAAGAAGCATTAGAACTCTATTGCTACGGTACGTAGACATCTGCAAACGCTATTTCCTTGCAAGGAAGTGTCGCATTTACATTCATTTGAATCGTAGACGAGGAATACATAACACTTCGCAAATTATATTATATCTTACCATGAAGCATAGAAATGAGATGCGATATCGCGTTTTAAGTAGCATTAGAACTCTATTGCTACGATACCTAGACATCGGCAGACGCTAGTTCCTAGCAAGGAAGTGTCGTATTTACATTCATTTGAAGTGTAGACGAGGAATACATGATACTTCGCAAATCATATTATATCTTACCATAAAACATAGAAATGAGATGCGATATCGCGTTTTAAGAAGCATTAGAACCCTATTGCTACGATACGTAGACATCTGCAAACGCTATTTCCTTGCAAGGAAGTGTCGCATTTACATTCATTTGAAGTGTAGACGAGGAATACATAACACTTCGCAAATCATATTATATCTTATCATGAAACATAGAAATGAGATGCAATATCTCGTTTTAAGAATCATATGAACTCTATTGCTACGATACGTAGACATCTGCAGACGCTATTGCGTAGCAAGGAAGTGTCGCATTTACATTCATTTGAAGTGTAGACGAGGAATACGTGATACTTCGCAAATCATATTATATCTTACCATGAAACATAGAGATGAGATGCGATATCGCGTTTTAAGAAGCATTTGAACTCTATTGCTTCGATACGTAGACATCTGCAAACGCTATTTCCTTGCAAGGAAGTGTCGCATTTACATTCATTTGAATCGTAGACGAGGAATGCATAACACTTCGCAATGAATATTATATCTTATCATCAAACATAGATATGAGATGCAATATCTCGTTTTAAGGAGCATTAGAAAGCTATTGCTACGATACGTAGACATCTGCAAACGCTATTTCCTAGCGAGGAAGTATCGCATTCACATCCATTTGATGTGTAGACGAGGAATACATAACACTTCGCAAATCATGTTATATCTTACCATGAAACATAGAAATGAGATGCGATATCGCGTTCTAAGAATCATTTGATCTCTATTGCTACGATACGTAGACATCTGCAATCGCTATTTCCTTGCAAGGAAGTGTCGCATTTACATTCATTTGAAGTGTAGACGAGGAATACATAACACTTCGCAAATCATATTATATCTTACCATGAAACATAGAAATGAGATGCGATATCGCGTTTTGAGAAGCATTAGAACCCTATTGCTACGATAGGTAGACATTTGCAAGCGCTATATCCTAGCAAAGAAGTGTCGCATTTACATTCATTTGAAGTGTAGACGAGGAATACATAACACTTCGCAAATCATATTATATCTTATCATGAAACATAGAAATGAGATGCGATATCGCGTTTTAAGAAGCATTAGAACTCTATTGCCACGATACGTACACATCTGCAATCGCTATTTCCTTGCAAGGAAGTGTCGCATTCACATTCATTTGAAGAGTAGACGAGGAATACATAACACTTCGCAAATCATATTATATCTTACCATGAAACATAGAAATGAGATGCGATATCGTGTTTTAAGAAGCACTAGAACTCTATTGCTACGATACGTAGACATCTGCAAACGCTATTTCCTTGCAAGGAAGTGTCGCATTTACATTCATTTGAATCGTAGACGAAGAATCCATAACACTTCGCCAATCATATTATATCTTACCATGAAGCATAGAAATGAGATGCGATATCGCGTTTTAAGTAGCATTAGAACTCTATTGCTACGACAGGTAGACATTTGCAAACGCTATTTCCTAGCAAAGAAGTGTCGCATTTACATTCATTTGAAGTGTAGACGAGGAATACATAACACATCGCAAATCATATTATATCTTATCATGAAACATAGAAATGAGATGCGATATCGCGTTTTAAGAAGCATTCGAACTCTATTGCTACGATACCTAGACATCGGCAGACGCTATTTCCTAGCAAGGAAGTGTCTCATTTACATTCATTTGAAGTGTAGACGAGGAATACATGATACTTCGCAAATCATATTATATCTTACCATGAAACATAGAAATGAGATGCGATATCGCGTTTTAAGAAGCATTAGAACACTATTGCTACGATACGTAGACATCTGCAATCGCTATTTCCTTGGAAGGAAGTGTCGCATTTACATTCATTTGAATCGTAGACGAGGAATACATAACACTTCGCAAATCATATTATATCTTACCATGAAACATAGAAATGAGATGCGATATCGCGTTTTAAGAAGCATTAGAACCCTATTGCTACGATACGTAGACATCTGCAAACCTTATTTCCTTGCATGGAAGTGTCGCATTTACATTCATTTGAAACGTAGACGAGGAATGCATAACACTTCGCAATCAATATTATACCTTATAATGAAACATAGATATGAGATGCAATATCTCGTTTTAAGAAGCATTTGAACTCTATTGCTACGATACCTAGACATCTGCAGACGCTATTTCCTAGCAAGGAAGTGTCGCATTTACATTCATTTGAAGTGTAGACAAGGAATACATGATACATCGCAAATCATATTATATCTATACCATGAAACATAGAAATGAGATTCGATATCGCGTTTTAAGAAGCATTAGAAAGCTATTGCTACGATACGTAGATATGTGCAATCGTTATTTCCTAGCGAGGAAGTATCGCATTCACATTCATTTGAAGTGTAGACGAGGAATACATAACACTTCGCAAATCATGTTATATCTTACCATGAAACATAGAAATGAGATGCGATATCGCGTTTTAAGAATCATATGAACACTATTGCTACGATACGTAGACATCTGCAATCGCTATTTCCTTGGAAGGAAGTGTCGCATTTACATTCATTTGAATCGTAGACGAGGAATACATAACACTTCGCAAATCATATTATATCTTACCATGAAACATAGAAATGAGATGCGATATCGCGTTCTAAGAATCATTTGAACTCTATTGCTACGATACGTAGACATCTGCAATCGCTATTTCCTTGCAAGGAAGTGTCGCATTTACATTCATTTGAAGTGTAGACGAGGAATACATAACACTTCGCAAATCATATTATATCTTACCATGAAACATAGAAATGAGATGCGATATCGCGTTTTGAGAAGCATTAGAACCCTATTGCTACGATAGGTAGACATTTGCAAACGCTATTTCCTAGCAAAGAAGTGTCGCATTTACATTCATTTGAAGTGTAGACGAGGAATACATAACACTTCGCAAATCATATTATATCTTATCATGAAACATAGAAATGAGATGCGATATCGCGTTTTAAGAAGCATTAGAACTCTATTGCCACGATACGTACACATCTGCAATCGCTATTTCCTTGCAAGGAAGTGTCGCATTCACATTCATTTGAAGAGTAGACGAGGAATACATAACACTTCGCAAATCATATTATATCTTTCCATGAAGCATAGAAATGAGATGCGATATCGCGTTTTAAGTAGCATTAGAACTCTATTGCTACGATACCTAGACATCGGCAGACGCTATTTCCTAGCAAGGAAGTGTCGCATTTACATTCATTTGAAGTGTAGACGAGGAATACATGATACTTCGCAAATCATATTATATCTTACCATGAAACATAGAAATGAGATGCGATATCGCGTTTTAAGAAGCATTAGAACACTATTGCTACGATAGGTAGACATTTGCAAACGCTATTTCCTAGCAAAGAAGTGTCGCATTTACATTCATTTGAAGTGTAGACGAGGAATACATAACACTTCGCAAATCATATTATATCTTACCATGAAACATAGAGATGAGATGCGATATCGCGTTTTAAGAAGCATTTGAACTCTATTGCTTCGATACGTAGACATCTGCAAACGCTATTTCCTTGCAAGGAAGTGTCGCATTTACATTCATTTGAATCGTAGACGAGGAATACATAACACTTCGCAATGAATATTATATCTTATCATCAAACATAGATATGAGATGCAATATCTCGTTTTAAGGAGCATTAGAAAGCTATTGCTACGATACGTAGACATCTGCAAACGCTATTTCCTAGCGAGGAAGTATCGCATTCACATCCATTTGATGTGTAGACGAGGAATACATAACACTTCGCAAATCATGTTATATCTTACCATGAAACATAGAAATGAGATGCGATATCGCGTTCTAAGAATCATTTGAACTCTATTGCTACGATACGAAGACATCTGCAATCGCTATTTCCTTGCAAGGAAGTGTCGCATTTACATTCATTTGAAGTGTAGACGAGGAATACATAACACTTCGCAAATCATATTATATCTTACCATGAAACATAGAAATGAGATGCGATATCGCGTTTTGAGAAGCATTAGAACCCTATTGCTACGATAGGTAGACATTTGCAAGCGCTATATCCTAGCAAAGAAGTGTCGCATTTACATTCATTTGAAGTGTAGACGAGGAATACATAACACTTCGCAAATCATATTATATCTTATCATGAAACATAGAAATGAGATGCGATATCGCGTTTTAAGAAGCATTAGAACTCTATTGCCACGATACGTACACATCTGCAATCGCTATTTCCTTGCAAGGAAGTGTCGCATTCACATTCATTTGAAGAGTAGACGAGGAATACATAACACTTCGCAAATCATATTATATCTTACCATGAAACATAGAAATGAGATGCGATATCGTGTTTTAAGAAGCACTAGAACTCTATTGCTACGATACGTAGACATCTGCAAACGCTATTTCCTTGCAAGGAAGTGTCGCATTTACATTCATTTGAATCGTAGACGAAGAATCCATAACACTTCGCCAATCATATTATATCTTACCATGAAGCATAGAAATGAGATGCGATATCGCGTTTTAAGTAGCATTAGAACTCTATTGCTACGACAGGTAGACATTTGCAAACGCTATTTCCTAGCAAAGAAGTGTCGCATTTACATTCATTTGAAGTGTAGACGAGGAATACATAACACATCGCAAATCATATTATATCTTATCATGAAACATAGAAATGAGATGCGATATCGCGTTTTAAGAAGCATTCGAACTCTATTGCTACGATACCTAGACATCGGCAGACGCTATTTCCTAGCAAGGAAGTGTCTCATTTACATTCATTTGAAGTGTAGACGAGGAATACATGATACTTCGCAAATCATATTATATCTTACCATGAAACATAGAAATGAGATGCGATATCGCGTTTTAAGAAGCATTAGAACACTATTGCTACGATACGTAGACATCTGCAATCGCTATTTCCTTGGAAGGAAGTGTCGCATTTACATTCATTTGAATCGTAGACGAGGAATACATAACACTTCGCAAATCATATTATATCTTACCATGAAACATAGAAATGAGATGCGATATCGCGTTTTAGGAAGCATTAGAACCCTATTGCTACGATACGTAGACATCTGCAAACCTTATTTCCTTGCATGGAAGTGTCGCATTTACATTCATTTGAAACGTAGACGAGGAATGCATAACACTTCGCAATCAATATTATACCTTATAATGAAACATAGATATGAGATGCAATATCTCGTTTTAAGAAGCATTTGAACTCTATTGCTACGATACCTAGACATCTGCAGACGCTATTTCCTAGCAAGGAAGTGTCGCATTTACATTCATTTGAAGTGTAGACAAGGAATACATGATACATCGCAAATCATATTATATCTATACCATGAAACATAGAAATGAGATTCGATATCGCGTTTTAAGAAGCATTAGAAAGCTATTGCTACGATACGTAGATATGTGCAATCGTTATTTCCTAGCGAGGAAGTATCGCATTCACATTCATTTGAAGTGTAGACGAGGAATACATAACACTTCGCAAATCATGTTATATCTTACCATGAAGCATAGAAATGAGATGCGATATCGCGTTTTAAGAATCATATGAACACTATTGCTACGATACGTAGACATCTGCAATCGCTATTTCCATGGAAGGAAGTGTCGCATTTACATTCATTTGAATCGTAGACGAGGAATACATAACACTTCGCAAATCATATTATATCTTACCATGAAACATAGAAATGAGATGCGATATCGCGTTCTAAGAATCATTTGAACTCTATTGCTACGATACGTAGACATCTGCAATCGCTATTTCCTTGCAAGGAAGTGTCGCATTTACATTCATTTGAAGTGTAGACGAGGAATACATAACACTTCGCAAATCATATTATATCTTACCATGAAACATAGAAATGAGATGCGATATCGCGTTTTGAGAAGCATTAGAACCCTATTGCTACGATAGGTAGACATTTGCAAACGCTATTTCCTAGCAAAGAAGTGTCGCATTTACATTCATTTGAAGTGTAGACGAGGAATACATAACACTTCGCAAATCATATTATATCTTATCATGAAACATAGAAATGAGATGCGATATCGCGTTTTAAGAAGCATTAGAACTCTATTGCCACGATACGTACACATCTGCAATCGCTATTTCCTTGCAAGGAAGTGTCGCATTCACATTCATTTGAAGAGTAGACGAGGAATACATAACACTTCGCAAATCATATTATATCTTTCCATGAAGCATAGAAATGAGATGCGATATCGCGTTTTAAGTAGCATTAGAACTCTATTGCTACGATACCTAGACATCGGCAGACGCTATTTCCTAGCAAGGAAGTGTCGCATTTACATTCATTTGAAGTGTAGACGAGGAATACATGATACTTCGCAAATCATATTATATCTTACCATGAAACATAGAAATGAGATGCGATATCGCGTTTTAAGAAGCATTAGAACACTATTGCTACGATAGGTAGACATTTGCAAACGCTATTTCCTAGCAAAGAAGTGTCGCATTTACATTCATTTGAAGTGTAGACGAGGAATACATAACACTTCGCAAATCATATTATATCTTACCATGAAACATAGAAATGAGATGCGATATCGCGTTTTAAGAAGCATTAGAACCCTATTGCTACGATACGTAGACATCTGCAAACGTTATTTCCTTGCATGGAAGTGTCGCATTTACATTCATTTGAAACGTAGACGAGGAATGCATAGCACTTCGCAATCAATATTATACCTTATCATGAAACATAGATATGAGATGCAATATCTCGTTTTAAGAAGCATTTGGACTCTATTGCTACGATACCTAGACATCTGCAGACGCTATTTCCTGGCAAGGAAGTGTCGCATTTACATTCATTTGAAGTGTAGACAAGGAATACATGATACATCGCAAATCATATTATATCTATACCATGAAACATAGAAATGAGATGCGATATCGCGTTTTAAGAATCATATGAACACTATTGCTACGATACGTAGACATCTGCAATCGCTATTTCCTTGGAAGGAAGTGTCGCATTTACATTCATTTGAATCGTAGACGAGGAATACATAACACTTCGCAAATCATATTATATCTTACCATGAAGCATAGAAATGAGATGCGATATCGCGTTCTAAGAATCATTTGAACTCTATTGCTACGATACGTAGACATCTGCAATCGCTATTTCCTTGCAAGGAAGTGTCGCATTTACATTCATTTGAAGTGTAGACGAGGAATACATAACACTTCGCAAATCATATTATATCTTACCATGAAACATAGAAATGAGATGCGATATCGCGTTTTGAGAAGCATTAGAACCCTATTGCTACGATAGGTAGACATTTGCAAACGCTATTTCCTAGCAAAGAAGTGTCGCATTTACATTCATTTGAAGTGTAGACGAGGAATACATAACACTTCGCAAATCATATTATATCTTATCATGAAACATAGAAATGAGATGCGATATCGCGTTTTAAGAAGCATTAGAACTCTATTGCCACGATACGTACACATCTGCAATCGCTATTTCCTTGCAAGGAAGTGTCGCATTCACATTCATTTGAAGAGTAGACGAGGAATACATAACACTTCGCAAATCATATTATATCTTTCCATGAAGCATAGAAATGAGATGCGATATCGCGTTTTAAGTGGCATTAGAACTCTATTGCTACGATACCTACACATCGGCAGACGCTATTTCCTAGCAAGGAAGTGTCGCATTTACATTCATTTGAAGTGTAGACGAGGAATACATGATACTTCGCAAATCATATTATATCTTACCATGAAACATAGAAATGAGATGCGATATCGCGTTTTAAGAAGCATTAGAACACTATTGCTACGATAGGTAGACATTTGCAAACGCTATTTCCTAGCAAAGAAGTGTCGCATTTACATTCATTTGAAGTGTAGACGAGGAATACATAACACTTCGCAAATCATATTATATCTTACCATGAAACATAGAAATGAGATGCGATATCGCGTTTTAAGAAGCATTAGAACCCTATTGCTACGATACGTAGACATCTGCAAACGTTATTTCCTTGCATGGAAGTGTCGCATTTACATTCATTTGAAACGTAGACGAGGAATGCATAGCACTTCGCAATCAATATTATACCTTATCATGAAACATAGATATGAGATGCAATATCTCGTTTTAAGAAGCATTTGGACTCTATTGCTACGATACCTAGACATCTGCAGACGCTATTTCCTGGCAAGGAAGTGTCGCATTTACATTCATTTGAAGTGTAGACAAGGAATACATGATACATCGCAAATCATATTATATCTATACCATGAAACATAGAAATGAGATGCGATATCGCGTTTTAAGAAGCATTAGAAAGCTATTGCTACGATACGTAGATATCTGCAAACGCTATTTCCTAGCGAGGAAGTATCGCATTCACATTCATTTGAAGTGTAGACGAGGAATACATAACACTTCGCAAATCATGTTATATCTTACCATGAAACATAGAAATGAGATGCGATATCGCGTTTTAAGAATCATATGAACTCTATTGCTACGATACGTAGACATCTGCAATCGCTATTTCCTTGCAAGGAAGTGTCGCATTTACATTCATTTGAAGTGTAGGCGAGGAATACATAACACTTCGCAAATCATATTATATCTTACCTTGAAACATAGAAATGAGATGCGATATCGCGTTTTAAGAAGCATTAGAACTCTATTGCTACGGTACGTAGACATCTGCAAACGCTATTTCCTTGCAAGGAAGTGTCGCATTTACATTCATTTGAATCGTAGACGAGGAATACATAACACTTCGCAAATCATATTATATCTTATCATGAAACATAGAAATGAGATGCGATATCGCGTTTTAAGAAGCATTAGAACTCTATTGCTACGATACGTAGACATCTGCAAACGCTATTTCCTAGCGAGGAAGTGTCGCATTCACATTCATTTGAAGTGTAGACGAGGAATACATGACACTTCGCAAATCATATTATATCTTACCACGAAACGTAGAAATGAGATGCAATATAGCGTTTTAAGAATCATAAGAACTCTATTGCTACGATACGTAGACATCTGCAAACGCTATTTCCTTGCATGGAAGTGTCGCATTTACATTCATTTGAAACGTAGACGAGGAATGCATAACACTTCGCAATGAGTATTATATCTTATCATGAAACATAGATATGAGGTGCAATATCTCGTTTTAAGAAGCATTTGAACTCTATTGCTACGATACGTAGACATCTGCAAACGCTATTTCCTTGCATGGAATTGTCGCATTTACATTCATTTGAAACGTAGACGAGGAATGCATAACACATCGCAATGAGTATTATATCTTATCATGAAACATAGAAATGAGATGCAATATCTCGTTTTAAGAAGCATTAGAAAGCTATTGCTACGATACGTAGATATCTGCAAACTCTATTTCCTAGCGAGGAAGTATCGCATTCACATTCATTTGAAGTGTAGACGAGGAATACATAACACTTCGCAAATCATGTTATATCTTACCATGAAACATAGAAATGAGATGCGATATCGCGTTTTAAGAATCATATGAACTCTATTGCTACGATACGTAGACATCTGCAGACGCTATTTCCTTGCAAGGAAGTGTCGCATTAACATTCATTTGAAGTGTAGACGAGGAATACATGATACTTCGCAAATCATATTATATCTTACCATGAAACATAGAAATGAGATGCGATATCGCGTTTTGAGAAGAATTAGAACACTATTGCTACGACAGGTAGACATTTGCAAACGCTATTTCCTAGCAAAGAAGTGTCGCATTTACATTCATTTGAAGTGTAGACGAGGAATACATAACACATCACAAATCATATTATATCTTATCATGAAACATAGAAATGAGATGCGATATCGCGTTTTAAGAAGCATTAGAACTCTATTGCTACGATACATAGACAACTGCAAACGCTATTTCCTAGCGAGGAAGTGTCGCATTCACATTCATTTGAAGTGTAGACGAGGAATACATGACACTTCGCAAATCATATTATATCTTACCATGAAACATAGAAATGAGATGAGATATCGCGTTTTAAGAAGCATTAGAACACTATTGCTACGATAGGTAGACATTTGCAAACGCTATTTCCTAGCAAAGAAGTGTTGCATTTACATTCATTTGAAGTGTAGACGAGGAATACATAACACTTCGCAAATCATATTATATCTTACCATGAAACATAGAAATGACATGCGATATTGCGTTTTAAGAAGCATTAGAACTCTATTGCTACGATACCTAGACATCTGCAGACGCTATTTACTAGCAAGGAAGTGTCGCATTTACATTCATTTGAAGTGTAGACGAGGAATACATGATACTTCGCAAATCATATTATATCTATACCATGAAACATAGAAATGAGATTCGATATCGCGTTTTAAGAAGCATTAGAAAGCTATTGCTACGATACGTAGATATCTGCAAACGCTATTTCCTAGCGAGGAAGTATCGCATTCACATTCATTTGAAGTGTAGACGAGGAATACATAACACTTCGCAAATCATGTTATATCTTACCATGAAACATAGAAATGAGATGCGATATCGCGTTTTAAGAATCATATGAACTCTGTTGCTACGATACGTAGACATCTGCAATCGCTATTTCCTTGCAAGGAAGTGTCGCATTTACTTTCATTTGAAATGTAGACGAGGAATACATAACACTTCGCAAATCATATTATATCTTACCATGAAACATAGAAATGAGATGCGATATCGCGTTTTAAGAAGCATTAGAACAATATTGCTGCGATAGGTAGACATTTGCAAACGCTATTTCCCTGCAAGGAAGTGTCACATTTACATTCATTTGAATCGTAGACGGGGAATGCATAACACTTCGCAATGAATATTATATCTCATCATGAAACATAGATATGAGATGCAATATCTCGTTTTAAGAAGCGTTTGAACTCTATTGCTTCGATACGTAGACATCTGCAAAAGCTATTTCCTAGCAAGGAAGTGTCGCATTTACATTCATTTGAATCGTAGACGAGGAATACATAACACTTCGCCAATCATATTATATCTTACCATGAAGCATAGAAATGAGATGCGATATCGCGTTTTAAGTAGCATTAGAACTCTATTGCTACGATACCTAGATATCGGCAGACGCTATTTCCTAGCAAGGAAGTGTCGCATTTACATTCATTTGAATCGTAGACGAGGAATACATAACACTTCGCAAATCATATTATATCTTACCGTGAAGCATAGAAATGAGATGCGATATCGCGTTTTAAGTAGCATTAGAACTCTATTGCAACGATACCTAGACATCGGCAGACGCTATTTCCTAGCAAGGAAGTGTCGCATTTACATTCATTTGAAGTGTAGACGAGGAATACATGATACTTCGCAAATCATATTATATCTTACCATGAAACATAGAAATGAGATTCGATATCGCGTTTTAAGAAGCATTAGAAAGCTATTGCTACGATACGTAGACATCTGCAAACGCTATTTCCTAGCGAGGAAGTATCGCATTCACATTCATTTGAAGTGTAGACGAGGAGTACATAACACTTCGCAAATCATGTTATATCTTACCATGAAACATAGAAATGAGATGCGATATCGCGTTTTAAGAATCATATGAACTCTATTGCCACGATACGTACACATCTGCAATCGCTATTTCCTTGCAAGGAAGTGTCGCATTTACATTCATTTGAAGAGTAGACGAGGAATACATAACACTTCGCAAATCATATTATATCCTTCCATGAAGCATAGAAATGAGATGCGATATCGCGTTTTAAGTAGCATTAGAACTCTATTGCTGCGATACCTAAACATCGGCAGACGCTATTTCCTAGCAAGGAAGTGTCGCATTTACATTCATTTGAAGTGTAGACGAGGAATACATGATACATCGCAAATCATATTATATCTTACCATGAAACATAGAAATGAGATGCGATATCGCGTTTTAAGAAGCATTAGAACACTATTGCTGCGATAGGTAGATATTTGCAAACGCTATTTCCTAGCAAAGAAGTGTCGCATTTACATTCATTTGAAGTGTAGACGAGGAATACATAACACTTCGTAAATCATATTATATCTTACCATGAAACATAGAAATGACATGCGATATTGCGTTTTAAGAAGCATTAGAACTCTATTGCTACGATACCTAGACATCTGCAGACGCTATTTCCTTGCAAGGAAGTGTCGCATTTACATTCATTTGAAGTGTAGACGAGGAATACATGACACTTCGCAAATCATATTATATCTTACCATGAAACATAGAAATGAGATGCGATATCGCGTTTTAAGAAGCATTAGAACACTATTGCTACGATAGGTAGACATTTGCAAACGCTATTTCCTAGCAAAGAAGTGTCGCATTTACATTCATTTGAAGTGTAGGCGAGGAATACATAACACTTCGCAAATCATATTATATCTTACCATGAAACATAGAAATGAGATGCGATATCGCGTTTTAAGAAGCATTAGAACTCTATTGCTACGATACGTAGACATCTGCAAACGCTATTTCCCTGCAAGGAAGTGTCACATTTACATTCATTTGAATCGTAGACGGGGAATGCATAACACTTCGCAATGAATATTATATCTCATCATGAAACATAGATATGAGATGCAATATCTCGTTTTAAGAAGCGTTTGAGCTCTATTGCTTCGATACGTAGACATCTGCAAAAGCTATTTCCTAGCAAGGAAGTGTCGCATTTACATTCATTTGAAATGTAGACGAGGAATACATGATCCTTCGCAAATCATATTATATCTATACCATGAAACATAGAAATGAGATTCGATGTCGCGTTTTAAGAAGCATTAGAAAGCTATTGCTACGACACGTAGATATCTGCAAACGCTATTTCCTAGCGAGGAAGTATCGCATTCACATTCATTTGAAGTGTAGACGAGGAATACATAACACTTCGCAAATCATATTATATCTTTCCATGAAGCATAGAAATGAGATGCGATATCGCGTTTTAAGTAGCATTCGAACTCTACTGCTACGATACCTAGACATCGGCAGACGCTATTTCCTAGCAAGGAAGTGTCGCATTTACATTCATTTGAAGTGTAGACGAGGAATACATGATACTTCGCAAATCATATTATATCTTACCATGAAACATAGAAATGAGATGCGATATCGCGTTTTAAGAAGCATTAGAACACTATTGCTACGATAGGTAGACATTTGCAAACGCTATTTCCTAGCAAAGAAGTGTCGCATTTACATTCATTTGAAGTGTAGACGAGGAATACATAACACTTCGCAAATCATATTATATCTTACCATGAAACATAGAAATGAGATGCGATATCGCGTTTTAAGAAGCATTAGAACCCTATTGCTACGATACGTAGACATCTGCAAGCGTTATTTCCTTGCATGGAAGTGTCGCATTTACATTCATTTGAAACGTAGACGAGGAATGCATAACACTTCGCAATCAATATTATACCTTATAATGAAACATAGATATGAGATGCAATATCTCGTTTTAAGAAGCATTTGAACTCTATTGCTACGATACCTAGACATCTGCAGACGCTATTTCCTAGCAAGGAAGTGTCGCGTTTACATTCATTTGAAGTGTAGACAAGGAATACATGATACATCGCAAATCATATTATATCTATACCATGAAACATAGAAATGAGATTCGATGTCGCGTTTTAAGAAGCATTAGAAAGCTATTGCTACGATACGTAGATATGTGCAAACGTTATTTCCTAGCGAGGAAGTATCGCATTCACATTCATTTGAAGTGTAGACGAGGAATACATAACACTTCGCAAATCATGTTATATCTTACCATGAAACATAGAAATGAGATGCGATATCGCGTTTTAAGAATCATATGAACACTATTGCTACGATACGTAGACATCTGCAATCGCTATTTCCTTGCAAGGAAGTGTCGCATTTACATTCATTTGAAGTGTAGGCGAGGAATACATAACACTTCCCAAATCATATTATATCTTACCATGAAACATAGAAATGAGATGTGATATCGCGTTTTAAGAAGCATTAGAAAGCTATTGCTACGATACGTAGACATCTGCAATCGCTATTTCCTTGCAAGGAAGTGTCGCATTTACATTCATTTGAAGTGTAGGCGAGGAATACATAACACTTCGCAAATCATATTATATCTTACCATGAAACATAGAAATGAGATGCGATATCGCGTTTTAAGAAGCATTAGAACTCTATTGCTACGATACCTAGACATCTGCAGACGCTATTTCCTTGCAAGCAAATGTCGCATTTACATTCATTTGAAGTGTAGACGAGGAATACATGACACTTCGCAAATCATATTATATCTTACCATGAAACATAGAAATGAGATGCGATATCGCGTTTTAAGAAGCATTAGAACACTATTGCTACGATAGGTAGACATTTGCAAACGCTATTTCCTAGCAAAGAAGTGTCGCATTTACATTCATTTGAAGTGTAGGCGAGGAATACATAACACTTCGCAAATCATATTATATCTTACCATGAAACATAGAAATGAGATGCGATATCGCGTTTTAAGAAGCATTAGAACTCTATTGCTACGATACGTAGAAATCTGGAAACGTTATTTCCTTGCAAGGAAGTGTCGCATTTATATTCATTTGAATCGTAGACGAGGAATACATAACACTTCGCAAATCATATTATATCTTACCATAAAGCATAGAAATGAGATGCGATATCGCGTTTTAAGTAGCATTAGAACTCTATTGCTACGATACCTAGACATCGGCAGACGCTATTTCCTAGCAAGGAAGTGTCGCATTTACATTCATTTGAAGTGTAGACGAGGAATACATGATACTTCGCAAATCATATTATATCTTACCATGAAACATAGAAATGAGATTCGATATCGCGTTTTAAGAAGCATTAGAAAGCTATTGCTACTATACGTAGACATCTGCAAACGCTATTTCCTAGCGAGGAAGTATCGCATTCACATTCATTTGAAGTGTAGACGAGGAGTACATAACACTTCGCAAATCATGTTATATCTTACCATGAAACATAGAAATGAGATGCGATATCGCGTTTTAAGAATCATATGAACTCTATTGCCACGATACGTACACATCTGCAATCGCTATTTCCTTGCAAGGAAGTGTCGCATTTACATTCATTTGAAGAGTAGACGAGGAATACATAACACTTCGCAAATCATATTATATCTTTCCATGAAGCATAGAAATGAGATGCAATATCTCGTTTTAAGAATCATATGAACTCTATTGCTACGATACGTAGACATCTGCAGACGCTATTGCGTAGCAAGGAAGTGTCGCATTTACATTCATTTGAAGTGTAGACGAGGAATACATGATACTTCGCGAATCATATTATATCTTACCATGAAACATAGAAATGAGATGCGATATCGCGTTTTAAGAAGCATTAGAACACTATTGCTACGATAGGTAGACATTTGCAAACGCTATTTCCTAGAAAAGAAGTGTCGCATTTACATTCATTTGAAGTGTAGACGAGGAATACATAACACTTCGCAAATCATATTATATCTTACCATGAAACATAGAAATGAGATGCGATATCGCGTTTTAAGAAGCATTAGAACCCTATTGCTACGATACGTAGATATCTGCAAACGTTATTTCCTTGCATGGAAGTGTCGCATTTACATTCATTTGAAACGTAGACGAGGAATGCATAACACTTCGCAATCAATATTATACCTTATAATGAAACATAGATATGAGATGCAATATCTCGTTTTAAGAAGCATTTGAACTCTATTGCTACGATACCTAGACATCTGCAGACGCTATTTCCTAGCAAGGAAGTGTCGCATTTACATTCATTTGAAGTGTAGACAAGGAATACGTGATACATCGCAAATCATATTATATCTATACCATGAAACATAGAAATGAGATTCGATATCGCGTTTTAAGAAGCATTAGAAAGCTATTGCTACGATACGTAGATATGTGCAAACGTCATTTCCTAGCGAGGAAGTATCGCATTCACATTCATTTGAAGTGTAGACGAGGAATACATAACACTTCGCAAATCATGTTATATCCTACCATGGAACATAGAAATGAGATGCGATATCGCGTTTTAAGAATCATATGAACACTATTGCTACGATACGTAGACATCTGCAATCGCTATTTCCTTGCAAGGAAGTGTCGCATTTACATTCATTTGAAGTGTAGGCGAGGAATACATAACACTTCGCAAATCATATTATATCCTACCATGAAACATAGAAATGAGATGCGATATCGCGTTTTAAGAAGCATTAGAACTCTATTGCTACGGTACGTAGACATCTGCAAACGCTATTTCCTTGCAAGGAAGTGTCGCATTTACATTCATTTGAATCGTAGACGAGGAATACATAACACTTCGCAAATCATATTATATCTTACCATGAAGCATAGAAATGCGATGCGATATCGCGTTTTAAGTAGCATTAGAAATCTATTGCTACGATACCTAGACATCGGCAGACGCTAGTTCCTAGCAAGGAAGTGTCGTATTTTCATTCATTTGAAGTGTAGACGAGGAATACATGATACTTCGCAAATCATATTATATCTTATCATGAAACATAGAAATGAGATGCAATATCTCGTTTTAAGAATCATATGAACTCTATTGCTACGATACGTAGACATCTGCAGACGCTATTGCGTAGCAAGGAAGTGTCGCATTTACATTCATTTGAAGTGTAGACGAGGAATACGTGATACTTCGCAAATCATATTATATCTTACCATGAAACATAGAGATGAGATGCGATATCGCGTTTTAAGAAGCATTTAAACTCTATTGCTTCGATACGTAGACATCTGCAAACGCTATTTCCTTGCAAGGAAGTGTCGCATTTACATTCATTTGAATCGTAGACGAGGAATGCATAACACTTCGCAATGAATATTATATCTTATCATAAAACATAGATATGAGATGCAATATCTCGTTTTAAGGAGCATTAGAAAGCTATTGCTACGATACGTAGACATCTGCAAACGCTATTTCCTAGCGAGGAAGTATCGCATTCACATTCATTTGATGTGTAGACGAGGTATACATAACACTTCGCAAATCATGTTATATCTTACCATGAAACATAGAAATGAGATGCGATATCGCGTTCTAAGAATCATTTGAACTCTATTGCTACGATACGTAGACATCTGCAATCGCTATTTCCTTGCAAGGAAGTGTCGCATTTACATTCATTTGAAGTGTAGACGAGGAATACATAACACTTCGCAAATCATATTATATCTTACCATGAAACATAGAAATGAGATGCGATATCGCGTTTTGAGAAGCATTAGAACCCTATTGCTACGATAGGTAGACATTTGCAAACGCTATTTCCTAGCAAAGAAGTGTCGCATTTACATTCATTTGAAGTGTAGACGAGGAATACATAACACTTCGCAAATCATATTATATCTTATCATGAAACATAGAAATGAGATGCGATATCGCGTTTTAAGAAGCATTAGAACTCTATTGCCACGATACGTACACATCTGCAATCGCTATTTCCTTGCAAGGAAGTGTCGCATTCACATTCATTTGAAGAGTAGACGAGGAATACATAACACTTCGCAAATCATATTATATCTTTCCATGAAGCATAGAAATGAGATGCGATATCGCGTTTTAAGTAGCATTAGAACTCTATTGCTACGATACCTAGACATCGGCAGACGCTATTTCCTAGCAAGGAAGTGTCGCATTTACATTCATTTGAAGTGTTGACGAGGAATACATGATACTTCGCAAATCATATTATATCTTACCATGAAACATAGAAATGAGATGCGATATCGCGTTTTAAGAAGCATTAGAAAGCTATTGCTACGATACGTAGATATCTGCAAACGCTATTTCCTTGCAAGGAAGTGTCGCATTTACATTCATTTGAATCGTAGACGAGGAATACATAACACTTCGCAAATCAAATTATATCTTACCATGAAACATAGAAATGAGATGCGATATCGCGTTTTTAGAATCATAAGAACTCTATTGCTACGATACGTAGACATCTGCAAATGCTATTTCCTTGCATGGAAGTGTCGAATTTACATTCATTTGAATCGTAGACGAGGAATGCATAACACTTCGCAGTGAATATTATATCTTATCATCAAACATAGATATGAGATGCAATATCTCGTTTTAAGAAGCATTTGAACTCTATTGCTACGATACCTAGACATCTGCAGACGCTATTTCCTAGCAAGGAAGTGTCGCATTTACATTCATTTGAAGTGTAGACGAGGAATACATGATACTTCGCAAATCATATTATATCTATACCATGAAACATAGAAATGAGATTCGATATCGCGTTTTAAGAAGCATTAGAAAGCTATTGCTACGATACGTAGATATCTGCAAACGCTATTTCCTAGCGAGGAAGTATCGCATTCACCTTCATTTGAAGTGTAGACGAGGAATACATAACACTTCGCAAATCATGTTATATCTTACCATGAAACATAGAAGTGAGATGCGATATCGCGTTTTAAGAATCATATGAACTCTATTGCTACGATACGTAGACATCTGCAAACGCTATTTCCTAGCGAGGAAGTGTCGCATTCACATTCATTTGAAGTGTAGACGAGGAATACATGACACTTCGCAAATCATATTATATCTTACCACGAAACGTAGAAATGAGATGCAATATCGCGTTTTAAGAATCATATGAACTCTATTGCCACGATACGTAGACATCTGCAATCGCTATTTCCTTGCAAGGAAGTGTCGCATTTACATTCATTTGAATCGTAGACGAGGAATACATAACACTTCGCAAATCATATTATATCTTTCCATGAAGCATAGAAATGAGATGCGATATCGCGTTTTAAGTAGCATTAGAACTCTATTGCTACGATACCTAGACATCGGCAGACGCTATTTCCTAGCAAGGAAGTGTCGCATTTACATTCATTTGATGTGTAGACGAGGAATACATAACACTTCGCAAATCATGTTATATCTTACCATGAAACATAGAAATGAGATGCGATATCGCGTTTTAAGAATCATTTGAACTCTATTGCTACGATACGTAGGCATCTGCAATCGCTATTTCCTTGCAAGGAAGTGTCGCATTTACATTCAATTGAAGTGTAGACGAGGAATACATAACACTTCGCAAATCATATTATATCTTACCATGAAACATAGAAATGAGATGCGATATCGCGTTTTTAGAATCATAAGAACTCTATTGCTACGATACGTAGACATCTGCAAATGCTATTTCCTTGCATGGAAGTGTCGAATTTACATTCATTTGAATCGTAGACGAGGAATGCATAACACTTCGCAATGAATATTATATCTTATCATCAAACATAGATATGAGATGCAATATCTCGTTTTAAGGAGCATTAGAAAGCTATTGCTACGATACGTAGACATCTGCAAACGCTATTTCCTAGCGAGGAAGTGTCGCATTCACATTCATTTGAAGTGTAGACGAGGAATACATGACACTTCGCAAATCATATTATATCTTACCACGAAACGTAGAAATGAGATGCAATATAGCGTTTTAAGAATCATAAGAACTCTATTGCTACGATACGTAGACATCTGCAAATGCTATTTCCTTGCATGGAAGTGTCGCATTTACATTCATTTTAATCGTAGACGAGGAATGCATAACACTTCGCAATGAATATTATATCTTATCATCAAACATAGATATGAGATGCAATATCTCGTTTTAAGGAGCATTAGAAAGCTATTGCTACGATACGTAGACATCTGCAAACGCTATTTCCTAGCGAGGAAGTATCGCATTCACATTCATTTGATGTGTAGACGAGGAATACATAACACTTCGCAAATCATGTTATATCTTACCATGAAACATAGAAATGAGATGCGATATCGCGTTTTAAGAATCATTTGAACTCTATTGCTACGATACGTAGACATCTGCAATCGCTATTTCCTTGCAAGGAAGTGTCGCATTTACATTCAATTGAAGTGTAGACGAGGAATACATAACACTTCGCAAATCATATTATATCTTACCATGAAACATAGAAATGAGATGCGATATCGCGTTTTGAGAAGCATTAGAACACTATTGCTACGATAGGTAGACATTTGCAAGCGCTATTTCCTAGCAAAGAAGTGTCGCATTTACATTCATTTGAAGTGTAGACGAGGAATACATAACACTTCGCAAATCATATTATATCTTATCATGAAACATAGAAATGAAATGCGATATCGCGTTTTAAGAAGCATTAGAACTCTATTGCTACGATACGTAGACATCTGCAAACGCTATTTCCTAGCGAGGAAGTGTCGCATTTACATTCATTTGAAGTGTAGACGAGGAATACATGATACTTCGCAAATCATATTATATCTATACCATGAAACATAGAAATGAGATGCGATATCGCGTTTTAAGAAGCATTAGAAAGCTATTGCTACGATACGTAGATATCTGCAAACGCTATTTCCTAGCGAGGAAGTATCGCATTCACATTCATTTGAAGTGTAGACGAGGAATACATAACACTTCGCAAATCATGTTATATCTTACCATGAAACATAGAAATGAGATGCGATATCGCGTTTTAAGAAGCATTAGAACACTATTGCTACGATAGGTAGACATCTGTAAACGCTATTTCCTTGCAAGGAAGTGTCGCATTTACATTCATTTGAAGTGTGGACGAGAAATACATGACACTTCGCAAATCATATTATATCTTACCATGAAACATAGAAATGAGATGCGTTATCGCGTTTTAAGAAGCATTAAAAAGCTATTGCTACGATACCTAGACATCTGCAGACGCTATTTCCTTGCAAGGAAGTGTCGCATTTACATTCATTTGAAGTGTAGACGAGGAATACATGACACTTCGCAAATCATATTATATCTTACCATGAAACATAGAAATGAGATGCGATATCGCGTTTTAAGAAGCATTAGAACACTATTGCTACGATAGGTAGACATTTGCAAACGCTATTTCCTTGCAAGGAAGTGTCGCATTTACATTCATTTGAATCGTAGACGAGGAATACATAACACTTCGCAAATCATATTATATCTTACCATGAAGCATAGAAATGAGATGCGATATCGCGTTTTAAGTAGCATTAGAACTCTATTGCTACGATACCTAGACATCGGCAGACGCTATTTCCTAGCAAGGAAGTGTCGCATTTACATTCATTTGAAGTGTAGACGAGGAATACATGATACTTCGCAAATCATATTATATCTTACCATGAAACATAGAAATGAGATGCGATATCGCGTTTTAAGAAGCATTAGAACACTATTGCTACGATAGGTAGACATCTGTAAACGCTATTTCCTTGCAAGGAAGTGTCGCATTTACATTCGTTTGAATCGTAGACGAGGAATACATAACACTTAGCAAATCATATTATATCTTACCATGAAGCATAGAAATGAGATGCGATATCGCGTTTTAAGTAGCATTAGAACTCTATTGCTACGATACCTAGACATCGGCAGATGCTAGTTCCTAGCAAGGAAGTGTCGTATTTACATTCATTTGAAGTGTAGACGAGGAATACATGATACTTCGCAAATCATATTATATCTTACCATGAAACATAGAAATGAGATGCGATATCGCGTTTTAAGAAGCATTAGAACTCTATTGCTACGATACGTAGACATCTGCAAACGCTATTTCCTTGCAAGGAAGTGTCGCATTTACATTCATTTGAAGTGTAGACGAGGAATACATAACACTTCGCAAATCATATTATATCTTATCATGAAACATAGAAATGAGATGCAATATCTTGTTTTAAGAATCATATGAACTCTATTGCTACGATACGTAGACATCTGCAGACGCTATTGCGTAGCAAGGAAGTGTCGCATTTACATTCATTTGAAGTGTAGACGAGGAATACGTGATACTTCGCAAATCATATTATATCTTACCATGAAACATAGAGATGAGATGCGATATCGCGTTTTAAGAAGCATTTGAACTCTATTGCTTCGATACGTAGACATCTGCAAACGCTATTTCCTTGCAAGGAAGTGTCGCATTTACATTCATTTGATGTGTAGACGAGGAATACATAACACTTCGCAAATCATATTATATCTTATCATGAAACATAGAAATGAGATGCGATATCGCGTTTTAAGAAGCATTAGAACTCTATTGCTACGGTACGTAGACATCTGCAAACGCTATTTCCTAGCGAGGAAGTGTCGCATTCACATTCATTTGAAGTGTAGACGAGGAATACATGACACTTCGCAAATCATATTATATCTTACCACGAAACGTAGAAATGAGATGCAATATAGCGTTTTAAGAATCATATGAACTCTATTGCTACGATACGTAGACATCTGCAAATGCTATTTCCTTGCATGGAAGTGTCGCATTTACATTAATTTGAATCGTAGACGAGGAATGCATAACACTTCGCAATGAATATTATATCTTATCATCAAACATAGATATGAGATGCAATATCTCGTTTTAAGAAGCATTAGAAAGCTATTGCTACGATACGTAGACATCTGCAAACGCTATTTCCTAGCGAGGAAGTATCGCATTCACATTCATTTGATGTGTAGACGAGGAATACATAACACTTCGCAAATCATGTTATATCTTACCATGAAACATAGAAATGAGATGCGATATCGCGTTTTAAGAAACATTTGAACTCTATTGCTACGATACGTAGACATCTGCAATCGCTATTTCCTTGCAAGGAAGTGTCGCATTTACATTCATTTGAAGTGTAGACGAGGAATGCATAACACTTCGCAATGAATATTATATCTTATCATGAAACATAGATAAGAGATGCAAAATTTCGTTTTAAGAAGCATTTGAACTCTCCTGCTACGATACCTAGACATCTGCAGACGCTATTTCCTAGCAAGGAAGTGTCGCATTTACATTCAATTGAAGTGTAGACGAGGAATACATGATACTTCGCAAATCATATTATATCTATACCATGAAACATAGAAATGAGATTCGATATCGCGTTTTAAGAAGCATTAGAAAGCTATTGCTACGACACGTAGATATCTGCAAACGCTATATCCTAGCGAGGAAGTATCGCATTCACATTCATTTGAAGTGTAGACGAGGAATACACAACACTTCGCAAATCATGTTATATCTTACCATGAAACATAGAAATGAGATGCGATATCGCGTTTTAAGAATCATATGAACTCTATTGCTACGATACGTAGGCATCTGCAATCGCTATTTCCTTGCAAGGATGTGTCGCATTTACATTCATTTGAAGTGTAGACGAGGAATACATAACACTTCGCAAATCATGTTATATCTTACCATGAAACATAGAAATGAAATGCGATATCGCGTTTTAAGAATCATATGAACTCTATTGCCACGATGCGTAGACATCTGCAATCGCTATTTCCTTGCAAGGAAGTGTCGCATTTACATTCATTTGAAGAGTAGACGAGGAAAACATAACACTTCGCAAATCATATTATATCTTTCCATGAAGCATAGAAATGAGATGCGATATCGCGTTTTAAGTAGCATTAGAACTCTATTGCTACGATACCTAGACATCGGCAGACGCTATTTCCTAGCAAGGAAGTGTCGCATTTACATTCATTTGAAGTGTAGACGAGGAATAAATGATACTTCGCAAATCATATTATATCTTACCATGAAACATAGAAATGAGATGCGATATCGCGTTTTAAGAAGCATTAGAACACTATTGCTACGATAGGTAGACATTTGCAAACGCTATTTCTTAGCAAAGAAGTGTCGCATTTACATTCATTTGAAGTGTAGGCGAGGAATACATAACACTTCGCAAATCATATTATATCTTACCATGAAACATAGAAATAATATGCGATATCTCGTTTTAAGAATCATATGATCCCTATTGCTACGATACGTAGACAACTGCAGACGCTATTGCGTAGCAAGGAAGTGTCGCATTTACATTCATTTGAAGTGTAGACGAGGAGTACGTGATACTTCGCAAATCATATTATATCTTACCATGAAACATAGAGATGAGATGCGATATCGCGTTTTAAGAAGCATTTGAACTCTATTGCTTCGATACGTAGGCATCTGCAAACGCTATTTCCTTGCAAGGAAGTGTCGCATTTACATTCATTTGAAGTGTAGACGAGGAATACATAACACTTCGCAAATCATATTATATCTTACCATGAAACATAGAAATGAGATGCGATATCGCGTTTTAAGTAGCATTAGAACTCTGTTGCTACGATACGTAGACATCTGCAAACGCTATTTCCTAGCGAGGAAGTGTCGCATTCACATTCATTTGAATTGTAGACGAGGAATACATGACACTTCGCAAATCATATTATATCTTACCATGAAACGTAGAAGTGAGATGCAATATAGCGTTTTTAGAATCATAAGAACTCTATTGCTACGATACGTAGACATCTGCAAATGCTATTTCCTTGCATGGAAGTGTCGCATTTACATTCATTTGAATCGTAGACGAGGAATGCATAACACTTCGCAATGAATATTATATCTTATCATCAAACATAGATATGAGATGCAATATCTCGTTTTAAGAAGCATTAGAAAGCTATTGCTACGATACGTAGACATCTGCAAACGCTATTTCCTAGCGAGGAAGTATCGCATTCACATTCATTTGATGTGTAGACGAGGAATACATAACACTTCGCAAATCATATTATATCTTATCATGAAACATAGAAATGAGATGCGATATCGCGTTTTAAGAATCATATGAACTCTATTGCTACGATACGTAGACATCTGCAATCGCTATTTCCTTGCAAGGAAGTGTCGCATTTACATTCATTTGAAGTGTAGGCGAGGAATACATAACACTTCGCAAATCATATTATATCTTCCCATGAAACATAGAAATGAGATGCGATATCGCGTTTTAAGAAGCATTAGAAAGCTATTGCTACGATACGTAGATATCTGCAAACGCTATTTCCTAGCGAGGAAGTATCGCATTCACATTCATTTGAAGTGTAGACGAGGAATACATAACACTTCGCAAATCATGTTATATCTTACCATGAAACATAGAAATGAGATGCGATATCGCGTTTTAAGAATCATATGAACTCTATTGCTACGATACGTAGACATCTGGAATCGCTATTTCCTTGCAAGGAAGTGTCGCATTTACATTCATTTGACGTGTAGGCGAGGAATACATAACACATCGCAAATCATATTATATCTTACCATGAAACATAGAAATGAGATGCGACATCGCGTTTTAGGAAGCACTAGAACTCTATTGCTACGATACGTAGACATCTGCAAACGCTATTTCCTTGCAAGGAAGTGTCGCATTTACATTCATTTGAATCGTAGACGAGAAATACATAACACTTCGCCAATCATATTATATCTTACCATGAAGCATAGAAATGAGATGCGATATCGCGTTTTAAGTAGCATTAGAACTCTATTGCTACGATACCTAGACATCGGCAGACGCTATTTCCTAGCAAGGAAGTGTCGCATTCACATTCATTTGAAGTGTAGACGAGGAATACATGATACTTCGCAAATCATATTATATCTTACCATGAAACATAGAAATGAGATGCGATATCGCGTTTTAAGAAGCATTAGAACTCTATTGCTACGATACGTAGATATCTGCAAACGCTATTTCCTTGCAAGGAAGTGTCGCATTTACGTTCATTTGAATCGTAGACGGGGAATGCATAACACTTCGCAATGAATATTATATCTCATCATGAAACATAGATATGAGATGCGATATCGCGTTTTAAGAAGCATTAGATCACTATTGCTACGATAGGTAGACATTTGCAAACGCTATTTCCTAGCAAAGAAGTGTCGCATTTACATTCATTTGAAGTGTAGACGAGGAATACATAACACTTCGCAAATCATATTATATCTTACCATGAAGCATAGAAATGAGATGCGATATCGCGTTTTAAGAAGCATTAGAACTCTATTGCTACGATACGTAGACATCTGCAAACGCTATTTCCTAGCGAGGAAGTGTCGCATTCACATTCTTTTGAAGTGTAGACGAGTAATACATGACACTTCGCAAATCATATTATATCTTACCATGAAACGTAGAAATGTGATGCAATATCGCGTTTTAAGAAGCATTAGAACACTATTGCTACGATATGTAGATATTTGCAAACGCTATTTCCTAGCAAAGAAGTGTCGCATTTACATTCATTTGAAGTGTAGACGAGGAATACATAAAACTTCGCAAATCATATTATATCTTACCATGAAACATAGAAATGAGATGCGATATCGCGTTTTAAGAAGCATTAGAACTCTATTGCTACGATACCTAGACATCTGCAGACGCTATTTCCTTGCAAGGAAGTGTCGCATTTACATTCATTTGAAGTGTAGACGAGGAATACATGACACTTCGCAAATCATATTATATCTTACCATGAAACATAGAAATGAGATGCGAAATCGCGTTTTAAGAAGCATTAGAACACTATTGCTACGATAGGTAGACATTTGCAAACGCTATTTCCTAGCAAAGAAGTGTCGCATTTTCATTCATTTGAAGTGTAGACGAGGAATACATAAAACTTCGCAAATCATATTATATCTTACCATGAAACATAGAAATGAGATGCGATATCGCGTTTTAAGAGGCATTAGAACTCTATTGCTACGATACCTAGACATCGGCAGACGCTATTTCCTAGCAAGGCAGTGTCGCATTTACATTCATTTGAAGTGTAGACGAGGAATACATGATACTTCGCAAATCATATTATATCTTACCAAGAAACATAGAAATGAGATGCGATATCGCGTTTTAAGAAGCATTAGAACATTATTGCTACGATTGGTAGACATTTGCAAACGCTATTTCCTAGCAAAGAAGTGTCGCATTTACATTCATTTGAAGTGTAGACGAGGAATACATAACACTTCGCAAATCATATTATATCTTACCATGAAACATAGAAATGAGATGCGATATCGCGTTCTATGAAGCATTAGAACACTATTGCTACGATACGTAGACATCTGCAAACGCTATTTCCTTGCAAGGAAGTGTCGCATTTACATTCATTTGAATCGTAGACGAGGAATGCATAACACTTCGCAATGAATATTATATCTTATCAGGAAACATAGATATGAGATGCAATATCTCGCTTTAAGAATCATATGAACTCTATTGCTACGATACGGAGACATCTGCAGACGCTATTGCCTAGGAAGGAAGTGTCGCATTTACATTCATTTGAAGTGTAGACGAGGAATACATGATACTTCGCATATCATATTATATCTATACCATGAAACATAGAAATGAGATTCGATATCGCGTTTTAAGAAGCATTAGAAAGCTATTGCTACGATACGTAGATATCTGCAAACGCTATTTCCTAGCGAGGAAGTATCGCATTCACATTCATTTGAAGTGTAGACGAGGAATACATAACACTTCGCAAATCATGTTATATCTTACCATGAAACATAGAAATGAGATGCGATATCGCGTTTTAAGAAGCATTAGAAAGCTATTGCTACGATACGTAGATATCTGCAAACGCTATTTCCTAGCGAGGAAGTATCGCATTCACATTCATTTGAAGTGTAGACGAGGAATACATGACACTTCGCAAATCATATTATATCTTACCATGAAACATAGAAATGAGATGCGATATAGCGTTTTAAGTAGCATTAGAACTCTATTGCTACGATACCCAGACATCTGCAGACGCTATTTCCTAGCAAGGAAGTGTCGCATTAACATTCATTTGAAGTGTAGACGAGGAATACATGATACTTCGCAAACCATATTTTATCTTACCATGAAACATAGAAACGAGATGCGATATCGCGTTTTAAGAAGCATTAGAACACTATTGCTACGATAGGTAGACATTTGCAAACGCTATTTCCTAGCAAAGAAGTGTCGCATTTACATTCATTTGAAGTGTAGACGAGGAATACATAACACTTCGCAAATCATGTTATATCTTACCATGAAAAATAGAAATGAGATGCGATATCGCGTTTTAAGAAGCATTAGAACACTATTGCTACGACAGGTAGACATTTGCAAACGCTATTTCCTAGCAAAGAAGTGTCGTATTTACATTCATTTGAAGTGTAGACGAGGAATACATGATACTTCGCAAATCATATTTTATCTTACCATGAAACATAGAAATGAGATGCGATATCGCGTTTTAAGAAGCATTAGAACACTATTGCTACGATAGGTAGACATCTGTAAACGCTATTTCCTTGCAAGGAAGTGTCGCATTTACATTCATTTGAAGTGTAGACGAGGAATGCATAACACTTCGCAATGAATATTATATCTTACCATGAAACATAGAAATGAGATGCGATATCGCGTTTTAAGTAGCATTAGAACTCTATTGCTACGATACCTAGACATCTGCAGAAGCTATTTCCTAGCAAGGAATTGTCGCATTAACATTCATTTGAAGTGTAGACGAGGAATACATGATACTTCGCAAACCATATTATATCTTACCATGAAACATAGAAATGAGATGCGATATCGCGTTTTAAGAAGCATTAGAACACTATTGCTACGATAGGTAGACATTTGCAAACGCTATTTCCTAGCAAAGAAGTGTCGCATTTACATTCATTTGAAGTGTAGACGAGGAATACATAACACTTCGCAAATCATGTTATATCTTACCATGAAACATAGAAATGAGATGCGATATCGCGTTTTAAGAAGCATTAGAACACTATTGCTACGATAGGTAGACATTTGCAAACGCTATTTCCTAGCAAAGAAGTGTCGCATTTACATTCATTTGAAGTGTAGACGAGGAATACATGATACTTCGCAAATCATATTATACCTTACCATGAAACATAGAAATGAGATGCGATATCGCGTTTTAAGAAGCATTAGAACACTATTGCTACGATAGGTAGACATCTGTAAACGCTATTTCCTTGCAAGGAAGTGTCGCATTTACATTCATTTGAAGTGTAGACGAGAAATACATGACACTTCGCAAATCATATTATATCTTACCATGAAACATAGGAATGAGATTCGATATCGCGTTTTAAGAAGCATTAGAAAGCTATTGCTACGATACGCAGACATCTGCAAACGCTATTTCCTAGCGAGGAAGTATCGCATTCACATTCATTTGAAGTGTAGACGAGGAATACATAACACTTCGCAAATCATATTATATCTTACCATGAAACATAGAAATGAGATGCGATATCGCGTTTTAAGAAGCATTAGAACACTATTGCTACGATAGGTAGACATTTGCAAACGCTATTTCCTAGCAAAGAAGTGTCGCATTTACATTCATTTGAAGTGTAGACGAGGAATACATAACACTTCGCAAATCATGTTATATCTTACCATGAAAAATAGAAATGAGATGCGATATCGCGTTTTAAGAAGCATTAGAACACTATTGCTACGACAGGTAGACATTTGCAAACGCTATTTCCTAGCAAAGAAGTGTCGCATTTACATTCATTTGAAGTGTAGACGAGGAATACATGATACTTCGCAAATCATATTTTATCTTACCATGAAACATAGAAATGAGATGCGATATCGCGTTTTAAGAAGCATTAGAACACTATTGCTACGATAGGTAGACATCTGTAAACGCTATTTCCTTGCAAGGAAGTGTCGCATTTACATTCATTTGAAGTGTAGACGAGGAATGCATAACACTTCGCAATGAATATCATATCTTACCATGAAACATAGAAATGAGATGCGATATCGCGATTTAAGTAGCATTAGAACTCTATTGCTACGATACCTAGACATCTGCAGAAGCTATTTCCTAGCAAGGAATTGTCGCATTAACATTCATTTGAAGTGTAGACGAGGAATACATGATACTTCGCAAACCATATTATATCTTACCATGAAACATAGAAATGAGATGCGATATCGCGTTTTAAGAAGCATTAGAACACTATTGCTACGATAGGTAGACATTTGCAAACGCTATTTCCTAGCAAAGAAGTGTCGCATTTACATTCATTTGAAGTGTAGACGAGGAATACATAACACTTCGCAAATCATGTTATATCTTACCATGAAACATAGAAATGAGATGCGATATCGCGTTTTAAGAAGCATTACAACACTATTGCTGCGATAGGTAGACATTTGCAAACGCTATTTCCTAGCAAAGAAGTGTCGCATTTACATTCATTTGAAGTGTAGACGAGGAATACATGATACTTCGCAAATCATATTATATCTTACCATGAAACATAGAAATGAGATGCGATATCGCGTTTTAAGAAGCCTTAGAACACTATTGCTACGATAGGTAGACATCTGTAAACGCTATTTCCTTGCAAGGAAGTGTCGCATTTACATTCATTTGAAGTGTAGACGAGAAATACATGACACTTCGCAAATCATATTATATCTTACCATGAAACATAGGAATGAGATTCGATATCGCGTTTTAAGAACCATTAGAAAGCTATTGCTACGATACGCAGACATCTGCAAACGCTATTTCCTAGCGAGGAAGTATCGCATTCACATTCATTTGAAGTGTAGACGAGGAATACATAACACTTCGCAAATCATATTATATCTTACCATGAAACATAGAAATGAGATGCGATATCGCGTTTTAAGAATCATATGAACTCTATTGCTACGATAGGTAGACATCTGCAATCGCTATTTCCTTGCAAGGAAGTGTCGCATTTACATTCAGTTGAATCGTAGACGAGGAATGCATAACACTTCGCAATGAATATTATATCTTATCAGGAAACATAGATATGAGATGCAATATCTCGCTTTAAGAATCATATGAACTCTATTGCTACGATACGTAGACATCTGCAGACGATATTGCCTAGCAAGGAAGTGTCGCATTTACATTCATTTGATGTGTAGACGAGGAATACGTGATACTTCGCAAATCATATTATATCTTACCATGAAACATAGAGATGAGATGCGATATCGCGTTTTAAGAAGCATTTGAACTCTATTGCTTCGATACGTAGACATCTGCAAACGCTATTTCCTTCCAAGGAAGTGTAGCATTTACATTCATTTGAAGTGTAGACGAGGAATACATGACACTTCGCAAATAATATTATATCTTACCATGAATCATAGAAATGAGATTTGATATCGCGTTTTAAGAAGCATTAGAAAGCTATTGCTACGATACGTAGACATCTGCAAACGCTATTTCCTAGCGAGGAAGTATCGCATTCACATTCATTTGAAGTGTTGACGAGGAATACATAACACTTCGCAAATCATGTTATAGCTTACCATGAAACATAGAAATGAGATGCGATATCGCGTTTTAAGAATCATATGAACTCTATTGCTACGATACGTAGACAACTGCAATCGCTTTTTCCTTGCAAGGAAGTGTCGCATTTACTTTCATTTGAAGTGTAGACGAGGAATACATAACACTTCGCAAATCATATTATATCTTACCATGAAACATAGAAATGAGATGCGATATCGCGTTTTAAGAATCATAAGAACTCTATTGCTACGATACGTAGACATCTGCAAACGCTATTTCCTTGCAAGGAAGTGTCGCATTTACATTCATTTGAATCGTAGACGAGGAATGCATAACACTTCGCAATGAATATTATATCTTACCATGAAACATAGGAATGAGATGCGATATCGCGTTTTAAGTAGCATTAGAACTCTATTGCTACGATACCTAGACATCTGCAGACGCTATTTCCTAGCAAGGAATTGTCGCATTAACATTCATTTGAAGTGTAGACGTGGAATACATGATACTTCGCAAACCATATTATATCTTACCATGAAACATAGAAATGAGATGCGATATCGCGTTTTAAGAAGCATGAGAACACTATTGCTACGATAGGTAGACATTTGCAAACGCTATTTCCTAGCAAAGAAGTGTCGCATTTACATTCATTCGAAGTGTAGACGAGGAATACATAACACTTCGCAAATCATGTTATATCTTACCATGAAACATAGAAATGAGATGCGATATCGCGTTTTAAGAAGCATCAGAACACTATTGCTACGATAGGTAGACATTTGCAAACGCTATTTCCTAGCAAAGAAGTGTCGCATTTACATTCATTTGAAGTGTAGACGAGGAATACATGATACTTCGCAAATCATATTATTTCTTACCATGAAACATAGAAATGAGATGCGATATCGCGTTTTAAGAAGCATTAGAACACTATTGCTACGATAGGTAGACATCTGTAAACGCTATTTCCTTGCAAGGAAGTGTCGCATTTACATTCATTTGAAGTGTAGACGAGAAATACATGACACTTCGCAAATCATATTATATCTTACCATGAAACATAGGAATGAGATTCGATATCGCGTTTTAAGAAGCATTAGAAAGCTATTGCTACGATACGTAGACATCTGCAAACGCTATTTCCTAGCGAGGAAGTATCGCATTCACATTCATTTGAAGTGTAGACGAGGAATACATAACACTTCGCAAATCATATTATATCTTACCATGAAACATAGAAATGAGATGCGATATCGCGTTTTAAGAATCATATGAACTCTATTGCTACGATACGTAGACATCTGCAATCGCTATTTCCTTGCAAGGAAGTGTCGCATTTACTTTCATTTGAAGTGTAGACGAGGAATACATAACACTTCGCAAATCATATTATATCTTACCATGAAACATAGAAATGAGATGCGATATCGCGTTTTAAGAATCATAAGGACTCTATTGCTACGATACGTAGACATCTGCAAACGCTATTTCCTTGCAAGGAAGTGTCGCATTTACATTCATTTGAATCGTAGACGAGGAATGCATAACACTTCGCAAATCATATTATATCTTACCATGAAACATAGAAATGAGATGCGTTATCGCGTTTTAAGAAGCATTAGAAAGCTATTGCTACGATACCTAGACATCTGCAGACGCTATTTCCTTGCAAGGAAGTGTCGCATTTACATTCATTTGAAGTGTAGACGAGGAATACATAACACTTCGCAAATCATATTATATCTTACCATGAAACATAGAAATGAGATGCGATATCGCGTTTTAAGAATCATAAGAACTCTATTGCTACGATACGTAGATATCTGCAAACGCTATTTCCTTGCAAGGAAGTGTCGCATTTACATTCATTTGAATCGTAGACGAGGAATGCATAACACTTCGCAAACCATATTATATCTTACCATGAAACATAGAAATGAGATGCGATATCGCGTTTTAAGAAGCATTAGAACACTATTGCTACGATAGGTAGACATTTGCAAACGCTATTTCCTAGCAAAGAAGTGTCGCATTTACATTCATTTGAAGTATAGACGAGGAATGCATAACACTTCGCAATGAATATTATATCTTACCATGAAACATAGAAATGAGATGCGATATCGCGTTTTAAGTAGCATTAGAACTCTATTGCTACGATACCTAGACATCTGCAGAAGCTATTTCCTAGCAAGGAATTGTCGCATTAACATTCATTTGAAGTGTAGACGAGGAATACATGGTACTTCGCAAACCATATTATATCTTACCATGAAACATAGAAATGAGATGCGATATCGCATTTTAAGAAGCATTAGAACACTATTGCTACGATAGGTAGACATTTGCAAACGCTATTTCCTAGCAAAGAAGTGTCGCATTTACATTCATTTGACGTGTAGACGAGGAATACATAACACTTCGCAAATCATGTAATATCTTACCATGAAACATAGAAATGAGATGCGATATCGCGTTTTAAGCAGCATTAGAACACTATTGCTACGATAGGTAGACATTTGCAAACGCTATTTCCTAGCAAAGAAGTGTCGCATTTACATTCATTTGAAGTGTAGACGAGGAATACATGATGCTTCGCAAATCATATTATATCTTACCATGAAACATAGAATTGAGATGCGATATCGCGTTTTAAGAAGCATTAGAACACTATTGCTACGATAGGTAGACATCTGTAAACGCTATTTCCTTGCAAGGAAGTGTCGCATTTACATTCATTTGAAGTGTAGACGAGAAATACATGACACTTCGCAAATCATATTATATCTTACCATGAAACATAGAAATGATATGCGTTATCGCGTTTTAAGAAGCATTAGAAAGCTATTGCTACGACACCTAGACATCTGCAGACGCTATTTCCTTGCAAGGAAATGTCGCATTTACATTCATTTGAAGTGTAGACGAGGAATACATGACACTTCGCAAATCATATTATATCTTACCATGAAACATAGAAATGAGATGCGATATCGCGTTTTAAGAAGCATTAGAACACTAATGCTACGATAGGTAGACATCTGTAAACGCTATTTCCTTGCAAGGAAGTGTCGCATTTACATTCATTTAAAGTGTAGACGAGAAATACATGACACTTCGCAAATCATATTATATCTTACCATGAAACATAGAAATGAGATGCGATATCGCGTTTTAAGAAGCATTAGAACACTATTGCTACGATAGGTAGACATCTGTAAACGCTATTTCCTTGCAAGGAAGTGTCGCATTTACATTCATTTGAAGTGTAGACGAGGAATGCATAACACTTCGCAATGAATATCATATCTTACCATGAAACATAGAAATGAGATGCGATATCGCGTTTTAAGTAGCATTAGAACTCTATTGCTACGATACCTAGACATCTGCAGAAGCTATTTCCTAGCAAGGAATTGTCGCATTAACATTCATTTGAAGTGTAGACGAGGAATACATGATACTTCGCAAACCATATTATATCTTACCATGAAACATAGAAATGAGATGCGATATCGCGTTTTAAGAAGCATTAGAACACTATTGCTACGATAGGTAGACATTTGCAAACGCTATTTCCTAGCAAAGAAGTGTCGCATTTACATTCATTTGAAGTGTAGACGAGGAATACATAACACTTCGCAAATCATGTTATATCTTACCATGAAACATAGAAATGAGATGCGATATCGCGTTTTAAGAAGCATTAGAACACTATTGCTACGATAGGTAGACATCTGTAAACGCTATTTCCTTGCAAGGAAGTGTCGCATTTACATTCAGTTGAATCGTAGACGAGGAATGCATAACACTTCGCAATGAATATTATATCTTATCAGGAAACATAGATATGAGATGCAATATCTCGCTTTAAGAATCATATGAACTCTATTGCTACGATACGTAGACATCTGCAGACGATATTGCCTAGCAAGGAAGTGTCGCATTTACATTCATTTGATGTGTAGACGAGGAATACGTGATACTTCGCAAATCATATTATATCTTACCATGAAACATAGAGATGAGATGCGATATCGCGTTTTAAGAAGCATTTGAACTCTATTGCTTCGATACGTAGACATCTGCAAACGCTATTTCCTTCCAAGGAAGTGTAGCATTTACATTCATTTGAAGTGTAGACGAGGAATACATGACACTTCGCAAATAATATTATATCTTACCATGAATCATAGAAATGAGATTTGATATCGCGTTTTAAGAAGCATTAGAAAGCTATTGCTACGATACGTAGACATCTGCAAACGCTATTTCCTAGCGAGGAAGTATCGTATTCACATTCATTTGAAGTGTTGACGAGGAATACATAACACTTCGCAAATCATGTTATAGCTTACCATGAAACATAGAAATGAGATGCGATATCGCGTTCTAAGAATCATATGAACTCTATTGCTACGATACGTAGACAACTGCAATCGCTATTTCCTTGCAAGGAAGTGTCGCATTTACTTTCATTTGAAGTGTAGACGAGGAATACATAACACTTCGCAAATAATATTATATCTTACCATGAAACATAGAAATGAGATGCGATATCGCGTTTTAAGAATCATAAGAACTCTATTGCTACGATACGTAGACATCTGCAAACGCTATTTCCTTGCAAGGAAGTGTCGCATTTACATTCATTTGAATCGTAGACGAGGAATGCATAACACTTCGCAATGAATATTATATCTTACCATGAAACATAGGAATGAGATGCGATATCGCGTTTTAAGTAGCATTAGAACTCTATTGCTACGATACCTAGACATCTGCAGACGCTATTTCCTAGCAAGGAATTGTCGCATTAACATTCATTTGAAGTGTAGACGAGGAATACATGATACTTCGCAAACCATATTATATCTTACCATGAAACATAGAAATGAGATGCGATATCGCGTTTTAAGAAGCATGAGAACACTATTGCTACGATAGGTAGACATTTGCAAACGCTATTTCCTAGCAAAGAAGTGTCGCATTTACATTCATTCGAAGTGTAGACGAGGAATACATAACACTTCGCAAATCATGTTATATCTTACCATGAAACATAGAAATGAGATGCGATATCGCGTTTTAAGAAGCATCAGAACACTATTGCTACGATAGGTAGACATTTGCAAACGCTATTTCCTAGCAAAGAAGTGTCGCATTTACATTCATTTGAAGTGTAGACGAGGAATACATGATACTTCGCAAATCATATTATTTCTTACCATGAAACATAGAAATGAGATGCGATATCGCGTTTTAAGAAGCATTAGAACACTATTGCTACGATAGGTAGACATCTGTAAACGCTATTTCCTTGCAAGGAAGTGTCGCATTTACATTCATTTGAAGTGTAGACGAGAAATACATGACACTTCGCAAATCATATTATATCTTACCATGAAACATAGGAATGAGATTCGATATCGCGTTTTAAGAAGCATTAGAAAGCTATTGCTACGATACGTAGACATCTGCAAACGCTATTTCCTAGCGAGGAAGTATCGCATTCACATTCATTTGAAGTGTAGACGAGGAATACATAACACTTCGCAAATCATGTTATATCTTACCATGAAACATAGAAATGAGATGCGATATCGGGTTTTAAGTAGCATTAGAACTCTATTGCTACGATACCTAGACATCTGCAGACGCTATTTCCTAGCAAGGAAGTGTCGCATTAACATTCATTTGAAGTGTAGACGAGGAATACATGATACTTCGCAAACCATATTATATCTTACCATGAAACATAGAAATGAGACGCGATATCGCGTTTTAAGAAGCATTAGAACACTATTGCTACGATAGGTAGACATTTGCAAACGCTATTTCCTAGCAAAGAAGTGTCGCATTTACATTCATTTGAAGTGTAGACGAGGAATACATAACACTTCGCAAATCATGTTATATCTTACCATGAAACATAGAAATGAGATGCGATATCGCGTTTTAAGAATCATATGAACTCTATTGCTACGATACGTAGACATCTGCAATCGCTATTTCCTTGCAAGGAAGTGTCGCATTTACTTTCATTTGAAATGTAGACGAGGAATACATAACACTTCGCAAATCATATTGTATCTTACCATGAAACATAGAAATGAGATGCGTTATCGCGTTTTAAGAAGCATTAGAAAGCTATTGCTACGATACCTAGACATCTGCAGACGCTATTTCCTTGCAAGGAAGTGTCGCATTTACATTCATTTGAAGTGTAGACGAGGAATACATGACACTTCGCAAATCATATTATATCTTACCATGAAACATAGAAATGAGATGCGATATCGCGTTTAAAGAAGCATTAGAACACTAATGCTACGATAGGTAGACATCTGTAAACGCTATTTCCTTGCAAGGAAGTGTCGCATTTACATTCATTTAAAATGTAGACGAGAAATACATGACACTTCGCAAATCATATTATATCTTACCATGAAACATAGAAATGAGATGCGATATCGCGTTTTAAGAATCATATGAACTCTATTGCTACGATACGTAGACATCTGCAATCGCTATTTCCTTGCAAGGAAGTGTCGCATTTACTTTCATTTGAAATGTAGACGAGGAATACATAACACTTCGCAAATCATATTATATCTTACCATGAAACATAGAAATGAGATGCAATATCGCGATTTAAGAATCATAAGATCTCAATTGCTACGATACGTAGACATCTGCATACGCTATTTCCTTGCAAGGAAGTGTTACATTCATTTGAAGTGCAAACGAGGAATACATAACACTTCGCAAATCATATTATATCTTACCATGAAACATGGGAATGAGATGCGATATCGCGTTCTAAGAATCATAAGAACACTATTGCCACGATACGTAGACATCTGCAAACGCTATTTCCTTGCAAGGAAGTGTCGCATTTACATTCATTTGAATCGTAGACGAGGAATGCATAACACTTCGCAATGAATATTATATCTTATCAGGAAACATAGATATGAGATGCAATATCTCGCTTTAAGAATCATATGAACTCTATTGCTACGATACGGAGACATCTGCAGACGCTATTGCCTAGGAAGGAAGTGTCGCATTTACATTCATTTGATGTGTAGACGAGGAATACGTGATACTTCGCAAATCATATTATATCTTACCATGAAACATAGAGATGAGATGCGATATCGCGTTTTAAGAAGCATTTGAACTCTATTGCTTCGATACGTGGACATCTGCAAACGCTATTTCCTTCCAAGGAAGTGTCGCATTTACATTCATTTGAAGTGTAGACGAGGAATACATGACACTTCGCAAATCATATTATATCTTACCATGAAACATAGAAATGAGATGCGATATCGCGTTTTAAGAAGCATTAGAACACTATTGCTACGATAGGTAGACATTTGCAAACGCTATTTCCTTGCAAGGAAGTGTCGCATTTACATTCATTTGAATCGTAGACGAGGAATACATAACACTTCGCAACTCATATTATATCTTACCATGAAGCATAGAAATGAGATGCGATATCGCGTTTTAAGTAGCATTAGAACTCTATTGCTACGATACCTAGACATCGGCAGACGCTATTTCCTAGCAAGGAAGTGTCGCATTTACATTCATTTGAAGTGTAGACGAGGAATACATGATACTTCGCAAATCATATTATATCTTACCATGAAACATAGAAATGAGATGCGATATCGCGTTTTAAGAAGCATTAGAACACTATTGCTACGATAGGTAGACATCTGTAAACGCTATTTCCTTGCAAGGAAGTGTCGCATTTACATTCGTTTGAATCGTAGACGAGGAATACATAACACTTAGCAAATCATATTATATCTTACCATGAAGCATAGAAATGAGATGCGATATCGCGTTTTAAGTAGCATTAGAACTCTATTGCTACGATACCTAGACATCGGCAGACGCTAGTTCCTAGCAAGGAAGTGTCGTATTTACATTCATTTGAAGTGTAGACGAGGAATACATGATACTTCGCAAATCATATTATATCTTACCATGAAACATAGAAATGAGATGCGATATCGCGTTTTAAGAAGCATTAGAACTCTATTGCTACGATACGTAGACATCTGCAAACGCTATTTCCTTGCAAGGAAGTGTCGCATTTACATTCATTTGAAGTGTAGACGAGGAATACATAACACTTCGCAAATCATATTATATCTTATCATGAAACATAGAAATGAGATGCAATATCTTGTTTTAAGAATCATATGAACTCTATTGCTACGATACGTAGACATCTGCAGACGCTATTGCGTAGCAAGGAAGTGTCGCATTTACATTCATTTGAAGTGTAGACGAGGAATACGTGATACTTCGCAAATCATATTATATCTTACCATGAAACATAGAGATGAGATGCGATATCGCGTTTTAAGAAGCATTTGAACTCTATTGCTTCGATACGTAGACATCTGCAAACGCTATTTCCTTGCAAGGAAGTGTCGCATTTACATTCATTTGATGTGTAGACGAGGAATACATAACACTTCGCAAATCATATTATATCTTATCATGAAACATAGAAATGAGATGCGATATCGCGTTTTAAGAAGCATTAGAACTCTATTGCTACGGTACGTAGACATCTGCAAACGCTATTTCCTAGCGAGGAAGTGTCGCATTCACATTCATTTGAAGTGTAGACGAGGAATACATGACACTTCGCAAATCATATTATATCTTACCACGAAACGTAGAAATGAGATGCAATATAGCGTTTTAAGAATCATATGAACTCTATTGCTACGATACGTAGACATCTGCAAATGCTATTTCCTTGCATGGAAGTGTCGCATTTACATTCATTTGAATCGTAGACGAGGAATGCATAACACTTCGCAATGAATATTATATCTTATCATCAAACATAGATATGAGATGCAATATCTCGTTTTAAGAAGCATTAGAAAGCTATTGCTACGATACGTAGACATCTGCAAACGCTATTTCCTAGCGAGGAAGTATCGCATTCACATTCATTTGATGTGTAGACGAGGAATACATAACACTTCGCAAATCATGTTATATCTTACCATGAAACATAGAAATGAGATGCGATATCGCGTTTTAAGAATCATATGAACTCTATTGCTACGATACGTAGGCATCTGCAATCGCTATTTCCTTGCAAGGATGTGTCGCATTTACATTCATTTGAAGTGTAGGCGAGGAATACATAACACTTCGCAAATCATATTATATCTTACCATGAAACATAGAAATGAGATGCGATATCGCGTTTTAAGAAGCACTAGAACTCTATTACTACGATACGTAGTCAACTGCAAACGCTATTTCCTTGCAAGGAAGTGTCGCATTTACATTCATTTGAATCGTAGACGAGGAATACATAACACTTCGCAAATCATGTTATATCTTACCATGAAACATAGAAATGAAATGCGATATCGCGTTTTAAGAATCATATGAACTCTATTGCCACGATTCGTAGACATCTGCAATCTCTATTTCCTTGCAAGGAAGTGTCGCATTTACATTCATTTGAAGAGTAGACGAGGAAAACATAACACTTCGCAAATCATATTATATCTTTCCATGAAGCATAGAAATGAGATGCGATATCGCGTTTTAAGTAGCATTAGAACTCTATTGCTACGATACCTAGACATCGGCAGACGCTATTTCCTAGCAAGGAAGTGTCGCATTTACATTCATTTGAAGTGTAGACGAGGAATACATGATACTTCGCAAATCATATTATATCTTACCATGAAACATAGAAATGAGATGCGATATCGCGTTTTAAGAAGCATTAGAACACTATTGCTACGATAGGTAGACATTTGCAAACGCTATTTCCTAGCAAAGAAGTGTCGCATTTACATTCATTTGAAGTGTAGGCGAGGAATACATAACACTTCGCAAATCATATTATATCTTACCATGAGACATAGAAATAATATGCGATATCTCGTTTTAAGAATCATATGATCCCTATTGCTACGATACGTAGACATCTGCAGACGCTATTGCGTAGCAAGGAAGTGTCGCACTTACATTCATTTGAAGTGTAGACGAGGAGTACGTGATACTTCGCAAATCATATTATATCTTACCATGAAACATAGAGATGAGATGCGATATCGCGTTTTAAGAAGCATTTGAACTCTATTGCTTCGATACGTAGGCATCTGCAAACGCTATTTCCTTGCAAGGAAGTGTCGCATTTACATTCATTTGAAGTGTAGACGAGGAATACATAACACTTCGCAAATCATATTATATCTTACCATGAAACATAGAAATGAGATGCGATATCGCGTTTTAAGTAGCATTGGAACTCTGTTGCTACGATACGTAGACATCTGCAAACGCTATTTCCTAGCGAGGAAGTGTCGCATTCACATTCATTTGAATTGTAGACGAGGAATACATGACACTTCGCAAATCATATTATATCTTACCATGAAACGTAGAAGTGAGATGCAATATAGCGTTTTTAGAATCATAAGAACTCTATTGCTACGATACGTAGACATCTGCAAATGCTATTTCCTTGCATGGAAGTGTCGCATTTACATTCATTTGAATCGTAGACGAGGAATGCATAACACTTCGCAATGAATATTATATCTTATCATCAAACATAGATATGAGATGCAATATCTCGTTTTAAGAAGCATTAGAAAGCTATTGCTACGATACGTAGACATCTGCAAACGCTATTTCCTAGCGAGGAAGTATCGCATTCACATTCATTTGATGTGTAGACGAGGAATACATAACACTTCGCAAATCATATTATATCTTATCATGAAACATAGAAATGAGATGCGATATCGCGTTTTAAGAATCATATGAACTCTATTGCTACGATACGTAGACATCTGCAATCGCTATTTCCTTGCAAGGATGTGTCGCATTTACATTCATTTGAAGTGTAGGCGAGGAATACATAACACTTCGCAAATCATATTATATCTTCCCATGAAACATAGAAATGAGATGCGATATCGCGTTTTAAGAAGCATTAGAAAGCTATTGCTACGATACGTAGATATCTGCAAACGCTATTTCCTAGCGAGGAAGTATCGCATTCACATTCATTTGAAGTGTAGACGAGGAATACATAACACTTCGCAAATCATGTTATATCTTACCATGAAACATAGAAATGAGATGCGATATCGCGTTTTAAGAATCATATGAACTCTATTGCTACGATACGTAGACATCTGCAATCGCTATTTCCTTGCAAGGAAGTGTCGCATTTACATTCATTTGACGTGTAGGCGAGGAATACATAACACATCGCAAATCATATTATATCTTACCATGAAACATAGAAATGAGATGCGATATCGCGTTTTAGGAAGCACTAGAACTCTATTGCTACGATACGTAGACATCTGCAAACGCTATTTCCTTGCAAGGAAGTGTCGCATTTACATTCATTTGAATCGTAGACGAGAAATACATAACACTTCGCCAATCATATTATATCTTACCATGAAGCATAGAAATGAGATGCGATATCGCGTTTTAAGTAGCATTAGAACTCTATTGCTACGATACGTAGACATCTGCAAACGCTATTTCCTAGCGAGGAAGTGTCGCATTCACATTCTTTTGAAGTGTAGACGAGTAATACATGACACTTCGCAAATCATATTATATCTTACCATGAAACGTAGAAATGAGATGCAATATCGCGTTTTAAGAAGCATTAGAACACTATTGCTACGATATGTAGATATTTGCAAACGCTATTTCCTAGCAAAGAAGTGTCGCATTTACATTCATTTGAAGTGTAGACGAGGAATACATAAAACTTCGCAAATCATATTATATCTTACCATGAAACATAGAAATGAGATGCGATATCGCGTTTTAAGAAGCATTAGAACTCTATTGCTACGATACCTAGACATCTGCAGACGCTATTTCCTTGCAAGGAAGTGTCGCATTTACATTCATTTGAAGTGTAGACGAGGAATACATGACACTTCGCAAATCATATTATATCTTACCATGAAACATAGAAATGAGATGCGAAATCGCGTTTTAAGAAGCATTAGAACACTATTGCTACGATAGGTAGACATTTGCAAACGCTATTTCCTAGCAAAGAAGTGTCGCATTTTCATTCATTTGAAGTGTAGACGAGGAATACATAAAACTTCGCAAATCATATTATATCTTACCATGAAACATAGAAATGAGATGCGATATCGCGTTTTAAGAAGCATTAGAACTCTATTGCTACGATACCTAGACATCTGCAAACGCTATTTCCTTGCAAGGAAGTGTCGCATTTACATTCATTTGAATCGTAGACGGGGAATGCATAACACTTCGCAATGAATATTATATCTCATCATGAAACATAGATATGAGATGCAATATCTCGTTTTAAGAAGCGTTTGAACTCTATTGCTTCGATACGTAGACATCTGCAAACGCTATTTCCTTGCAAGGAAGTGTCGCATTTACATTCATTTGAAGTGTAGACGAGGAATACATAACACTTCGCAAATCATATTATATCTTACCATGAAGCACAGAAATGAGATGCGACATCGCGTTTTAAGTAGCATTAGAACTCTATTGCTACGATACCTAGACATCGGCAGACGCTATTTCCTAGCAAGGAAGTGTCGCATTTACATTCATTTGAAGTGTAGACGAGGAATACATGATACTTCGCAAATCATATTATATCTTACCAAGAAACATAGAAATGAGATGCGATATCGCGTTTTAAGAAGCATTAGAACATTATTGCTACGATTGGTAGACATTTGCAAACGCTATTTCCTAGCAAAGAAGTGTCGCATTTACATTCATTTGAAGTGTAGACGAGGAATACATAACACTTCGCAAATCATATTATATCTTACCATGAAACATAGAAATGAGATGCGATATCGCGTTCTATGAAGCATTAGAACACTATTGCTACGATACGTAGACATCTGCAAACGCTATTTCCTTGCAAGGAAGTGTCGCATTTACATTCATTTGAATCGTAGACGAGGAATGCATAACACTTCGCAATGAATATTATATCTTATCAGGAAACATAGATATGAGATGCAATATCTCGCTTTAAGAATCATATGAACTCTATTGCTACGATACGGAGACATCTGCAGACGCTATTGCCTAGGAAGGAAGTGTCGCATTTACATTCATTTGAAGTGTAGACGAGGAATACATGATACTTCGCATATCATATTATATCTATACCATGAAACATAGAAATGAGATTCGATATCGCGTTTTAAGAAGCATTAGAAAGCTATTGCTACGATACGTAGATATCTGCAAACGCTATTTCCTAGCGAGGAAGTATCGCATTCACATTCATTTGAAGTGTAGACGAGGAATACATAACACTTCGCAAATCATGTTATATCTTACCATGAAACATAGAAATGAGATGCGATATCGCGTTTTAAGAAGCATTAGAACTCTATTGCTACGATACCTAGACATCGGCAGACGCTATTTCCTAGCAAGGAAGTGTCGCATTTACATTCATTTGATGTGTAGACGAGGAATACATAACACTTCGCAAATCATATTATATCTTACCATGAAACATAGAAATGAGATGCGATATCGCGTTTTACGAAGCATTAGAACACTATTGCTACGATAGGTAGACATTTGCAAACGCTATTTCCTAGCAAAGAAGTGTCGCATTTTCATTCATTTGAAGTGTAGACGAGGAATACATAAAACTTCGCAAATCATATTATATCTTACCATGAAACATAGAAATGAGATGCGATATCGCGTTTTAAGAAGCATTAGAAAGCTATTGCTACGATACATAGATATCTGCAAACGCTATTTCCTAGCGAGGAAGTATCGCATTCACAATCATTTGAAGTGTAGACGAGGAACACATAACACTTCGCAAATCATGTTATATCTTACCATGAAACATAGAAATGAGATGCGATATCGCGTTTTAAGAATCATATGAAATCTATTGCTACGATACGTAGACATCTGCAATCGCTATTTCCTTGCAAGGAAGTGTCGCATTTACTTCCATTTCAAGTGTAGACGAGGAATACATAACACTTCGCAAATCATATTATATCTTACCATGAAACATAGAAATGAGATGCGATATCGCGTTTTAAGAATCATAAGAACTCTATTGCTACGATACGTAGACATCTGCAAACGCTATTTCCTTGCAAGGAAGTGTCGCATTTACATTCATTTGAATCGTAGACGAGGAATGCATAACACTTCGCAAACCATATTATATCTTACCATGAAACATAGAAATGAGATGCGATATCGCGTTTTAAGATGCATTAGAACACTATTGCTACGATAGGTAGACATTTGCAAACGCTATTTCCTAGCAAAGAAGTGTCGCATTTACATTCATTTGAAGTGTAGACGAGGAATGCATAACACTTCGCAATGAATATTATATCTTACAATGAAACATAGAAATGAGATGCGATATCGCGTTTTAAGTAGCATTAGAACTCTATTGCTACGATACCTAGACATCTGCAGACGCTATTTCCTAGCAAGGAATTGTCGCATTAACATTCATTTGAAGTGTAGACGAGGAATACATGATACTTCGCAAACCATATTATATCTTACCATGAAACATAGAAATGAGATGCGATATCGCGTTTTAAGAAGCATTAGAACACTATTGCTACGATAGGTAGACATTTGCAAACGCTATTTCCTTGCAAAGAAGTGTCGCATTTACATTCATTTGAAGTGTAGACGAGGAATGCATAACACTTCGCAAATCATGTTATATCTTACCATGAAACATAGAAATGAGATGCGATATCGCGTTTTAAGAAGCATTAGAACACTATTGCTACGATAGGTAGACATTTGCAAACGCTATTTCCTAGCAAAGAAGTGTCGCATTTACATTCATTTGAAGTGTAGACGAGGAATACATGATACTTCGCAAATCATATTATATCTTACCATGAAACATAGAAATGAGATGCGATATCGCGTTTTAAGAAGCATTAGAACACTATTGCTACGATAGGTAGACATCTGTAAACGCTATTTCCTTGCAAGGAAGTGTCGCATTTACATTCATTTGAAGTGTAGACGAGAAATACATGACACTTCGCAAATCATATTATATCTTACCATGAAACATAGGAATGAGATTCGATATCGCGTTTTAAGAAGCATTCGAAAGCTATTGCTACGATATGTAGACATCTGCAAACGCTATTTCCTAGCGAGGAAGTATCGCATTCACATTCATTTGAAGTGTAGACGAGGAATACATAACACTTCGCAAATCATGTTATATCTTACCATGAAACATAGAAATGAGATGCGATATCGCGTTTTAAGTAGCATTAGAACTCTATTGCTACGATACCTAGACATCTGCAGACGCTATTTCCTAGCAAGGAAGTGTCGCATTAACATTCATTTGAAGTGTAGACGAGGAATACATGATACTTCGCAAACCATATTATATCTTACCATGAAGCATAGAAATGAGACGCGATATCGCGTTTTAAGAAGCATTAGAACACTATTGCTACGATAGGTAGACATTTGCAAACGCTATTTCCTAGCAAAGAAGTGTCGCATTTACATTCATTTGAAGTGTAGACGAGGAATACATAACACTTCGCAAATCATGTTATATCTTACCATGAAACATAGAAATGAGATGCGATATCGCGTTTTAAGAATCATATGAACTCTATTGCTACGATACGTAGACATCTGCAATCGCTATTTCCTTGCAAGGAAGTGTCGCATTTACTTTCATTTGAAATGTAGACGAGGAATACATAACACTTCGCAAATCATATTATATCTTACCATGAAGCATAGAAATGAGATGCGTTATCGCGTTTTAAGAAGCATTAGAAAGCTATTGCTACGATACCTAGACATCTGCAGACGCTATTTCCTTGCAAGGAAGTGTTGCATTTACATTCATTTGAAGTGTAGACGAGGAATACATGACACTTCGCAAATCATATTATATCTTACCATGAAACATAGAAATGAGATGCGATATCGCGTTTAAAGAAGCATTAGAACACTAATGCTACGATAGGTAGACATCTGTAAACGCTATTTCCTTGCAAGGAAGTGTCGCATTTACATTCATTTAAAATGTAGACGAGAAATACATGACACTTCGCAAATCATATTATATCTTACCATGAAACATAGAAATGAGATTCGATATCGCGTTTTAAGAAGCATTAGGAAGCTATTGCTACGATACGTAGACATCTGCAAACGCTATTTCCTTGCAAGTAAGTGTCGCATTTACATTCATTTGAAGTGTAGACGAGGAATACATGATACTTCGCAAAACCATATTATATCTTACCATGAAACATAGAAATGAGATGCGATATCGCGTTTTAAGAAGCATTAGAACACTATTGCTACGATAGGTAGACATTTGCAAACGCCATTTCCTAGCAAAGAAGTGTCGCATTTACATTCATTTGAAGTGTAGACGAGGAATACATGATACTTCGCAAATCATATTATATCTTACCATGAAACATAGAAATGAGATGCGATATCGCGTTTTAAGAAGCATTAGAACACTGTTGCTACGATAGGTAGACATCTGTAAACGCTATTTCCTTGCAAGGAAGTGTCGCATTTACATTCATTTGAAGTGTAGACGAGAAATACATGACACTTCGCAAATCATATTATATCTTACCATGAAACATAGGAATGAGATTCGATATCGCGTTTTAAGAAGCATTAGAACGCTATTGCTACGATACGTAGACATCTGCAAACGCTATTTCCTAGCGAGGAAGTATCGCATTCACATTCATTTGAAGTGTAGACGAGGAATACATAACACTTCGCAAATCATGTTATATCTTACCATGAAACATAGAAATGAGATGCGATATCGCGTTTTAAGTAGCATTAGAACTCTATTGCTACGATACCTAGACATCTGCAGACGCTATTTCCTAGCAAGGAAGTGTTTTAAGTAGCATTAGAACTCTATTGCTACGATACCTAGACATCTGCAGACGCTATTTCCTAGCAAGGAAGTGTCGCATTAACATTCATTTGAAGTGTAGACGAGGAATACATGATACTTCGCAAACCATATTATATCTTACCATGAAACATAGAAATGAGATGCGATATCGCGTTTTAAGAAGCATTAGAACACTATTGCTACGATAGGTAGACATTTGCAAACGCTATTTCCTAGGAAAGAAGTGTCGCATTTACATTCATTTGAAGTGTAGACGAGGAATACATAACACTTCGCAAATCATGTTATATCTTACCATGAAACATAGAATTAGATGCGATATCGCGTTTTAAGAATCATATGAACTCTATTGCTACGATACGTAGACATCTGCAATCGCTATTTCCTTGCAAGGAAGTGTCGCATTTACTTTCATTTGAAATGTAGACGAGGAATACATAACACTTCGCAAATCATATTATATCTTACCATGAAACATAGAAATGAGATGCAATATCGCGATTTAAGAATCATAAGAACTCAATTGCTACGATACGTAGACATCTGCATACGCTATTTCCTTGCAAGGAAGTGTTACATTCATTTGAAGTGCAAACGAGGAATACATAACACTTCGCAAATCATATTATATCTTACCATGAAACATGGGAATGAGATGCGATATCGCGTTCTAAGAATCATAAGAACACTATTGCTACGATACGTAGACATCTGCAAACGCTATTTCCTTGCAAGGAAGTGTCGCATTTACATTCATTTGAATCGTAGACGAGGAATGCATAACACTTCGCAATGAATATTATATCTTATCAGGAAACATAGATATGAGATGCAATATCTCGGTTTAAGAATCATATGAACTCTATTGCTACGATACGGAGACATCTGCAGACGCTATTGCCTAGGAAGGAAGTGTCGCATTTACATTCATTTGATGTGTAGACGAGGAATACGTGATACTTCGCAAATCATATTATATCTTACCATGAAACATAGAGATGAGATGCGATATCGCGTTTTAAGAAGCATTTGAACTCTATTGCTTCGATACGTGGACATCTGCAAACGCTATTTCCTTCCAAGGAAGTGTCGCATTTACATTCATTTGAAGTGTAGACGAGGAATACATGACACTTCGCAAATCATATTATATCTTACCATGAATCATAGAAATGAGATTCGATATCGCGTTTTAAGAAGCATTAGAAAGCTATTGCTACGATACGTAGACATCTGCAAACGCTATTTCCTAGCGAGGAAGTATCGCATTCACAATCATTTGAAGTGTAGACGAGGAATACATAACACTTCGCAAATCATGTTATATCTTACCATGAAACAAAGAAATGAGATGCGATATCGCGTTTTAAGAATCATATGAACTCTATTGCTACGATACGTAGACATCTGCAATCGCTATTTCCTTGCAAGGAAGTGTCGCATTTACTTCCATTTCAAGTGTAGACGAGGAATACATAACACTTCGCAAATCATATTATATCTTACCATGAAACATAGAAATGAGATGCGATATCGCGTTTTAAGAATCATATGAACTCTATTGCTACGATACGTAGACATCTGCAATCGCTATTTCCTTGCAAGGAAGTGTCGCATTTACTTTCATTTGAAGTGTAGACGAGGAATACATAACACTTCGCAAATCATATTATATCTTACCATGAAGCATAGAAATGAGATGCGATATCGCGTTTTAAGTAGCATTAGAACTCTATTGCTACGATACCTAGACATCGGCAGACGCTATTTCCTTGCAAGGAAGTGTCGCATTTACATTCAGTTGGATCGTAGACGAGGAATGCATAACACTTCGCAATGAATATTATATCTTATCAGGAAACATAGATATGAGATGCAATATCTCGCTTTAAGAATCATATGAACTCTATTGCTACGATACGTAGACATCTGCAGACGATATTGCCTAGCAAGGAAGTGTCGCATTTACATTCATTTGATGTGTAGACGAGGAATACGTGATACTTCGCAAATCATATTATATCTTACCATGAAACATAGAAATGAGATGCGTTATCGCGTTTTAAGAAGCATTAGAAAGCTATTGCTACGATACCTAGACATCTGCAGACGCTATTTCCTAGCAAGGAAGTGTCGCATTAACATTCATTTGAAGTGTAGACGAGGAATACATGATACTTCGCAAACCATATTATATCTTACCATGAAACATAGAAATGAGGTGCGATATCGCGTTTTAAGAAGCATTAGAACACTATTGCTACGATAGGTAGACATCTGTAAACGCTATTTCCTTGCAAGGAAGTGTCGCATTTACATTCATTTGGAGTGTAGACGAGAAATACATGACACTTCGCAAATCATATTATATCTTACCATGAAACATAGGAATGAGATTCGATATCGCGTTTTAAGAAGCATTAGAAAGCTATTGCTACGATATGTAGACATCTGCAAACGCTATTTCCTAGCGAGGAAGTATCGCATTCACATTCATTTGAAGTGTAGACGAGGAATACATAACACTTCGCAAATCATGTTATATCTTACCATGAAACATAGAAATGAGATGCGATATCGCGTTTTAAGTAGCATTAAAACTCTATTGCTACGATACCTAGACATCTGCAGACGCTATTTCCTAGCAAGGAAGTGTCGCATTAACATTCATTTGAAGTGTAGACGAGGAATACATGATACTTCGCAAACCATATTATATCTTACCATGAAACATAGAAATGAGACGCGATATCGCGTTTTAAGAAGCATTAGAACACTATTGCTACGATAGGTAGACATTTGCAAACGCTATTTCCTAGCAAAGAAGTGTCGCATTTACATTCATTTGAAGTGTAGACGAGGAATACATAACACTTCGCAAATCATGTTATATCTTACCATGAAACATAGAAATGAGATGCGATATCGCGTTTTAAGAATCATATGAACTCTATTGCTACGATACGTAGACATCTGCAATCGCTATTTCCTTGCAAGGAAGTGTCGCATTTACTTTCATTTGAAATGTAGACGAGGAATACATAACACTTCGCAAATCATATTATATCTTACCATGAAACATAGAAATGAGATGCGTTATCGCGTTTTAAGAAGCATTAGAAAGCTATTGCTACGATACCTAGACATCTGCAGACGCTATTTCCTAGCAAGGAAGTGTCGCATTTACATTCATTTGAAGTGTAGACGAGGAATACATGACACTTCGCAAATCATATTATATCTTTCCATGAAACATAGAAATGAGATGCGATATCGCGTTTAAAGAAGCATTAGAACACTAATGCTACGATAGGTAGACATCTGTAAACGCTATTTCCTTGCAAGGAAGTGTCGCATTTACATTCATTTAAAATGTAGACGAGAAATACATGACACTTCGCAAATCATATTATATCTTACCATGAAACATAGAAATGAGATTCGATATCGCGTTTTAAGAAGCATTAGGAAGCTATTGCTACGATACGTAGACATCTGCAAACGCTATTTCCTTGCAAGGAAGTGTCGCATTTACATTCATTTGAATCGTAGACGAGGAATGCATAACACTTCGCAATGAATATTATATCTTACCATGAAACATAGAAATGAGATGCGATATCGCGTTTTAAGTAGCATTAGAACTCTATTGCTACGATACCTAGACATCTGCAGACGCTATTTCCTAGCAAGGAATTGTCGCATTAACATTCATTTGAAGTGTAGACGAGGAATACATGATACTTCGCAAACCATATTATATCTTACCATGAAACATAGAAATGAGATGCGATATCGCGTTTTAAGAAGCATTAGAACACTATTGCTACGATAGGTAGACATTTGCAAACGCTATTTCCTAGCAAAGAAGTGTCGCATTTACATTCATTTGAAGTGTAGACGAGGAATACATAAGACTTCGCAAATCATGTTATATCTTACCATGAAACATGGGAATGAGATGCGATATCGCGTTCTAAGAATCATAAGAACACTATTGCTACGATACGTAGACATCTGCAAACGCTATTTCCTTGCAAGGAAGTGTCGCATTTACATTCATTTGAATCGTAGACGAGGAATGCATAACACTTCGCAATGAATATTATATCTTATCAGGAAACATAGATATGAGATGCAATATCTCGGTTTAAGAATCATATGAACTCTATTGCTACGATACGGAGACATCTGCAGACGCTATTGCCTAGGAAGGAAGTGTCGCATTTACATTCATTTGATGTGTAGACGAGGAATACGTGATACTTCGCAAATCATATTATATCTTACCATGAAACATAGAGATGAGATGCGATATCGCGTTTTAAGAAGCATTTGAACTCTATTGCTTCGATACGTGGACATCTGCAAACGCTATTTCCTTCCAAGGAAGTGTCGCATTTACATTCATTTGAAGTGTAGACGAGGAATACATGACACTTCGCAAATCATATTATATCTTACCATGAATCATAGAAATGAGATTCGATATCGCGTTTTAAGAAGCATTAGAAAGCTATTGCTACGATACGTAGACATCTGCAAACGCTATTTCCTAGCGAGGAAGTATCGCATTCACAATCATTTGAAGTGTAGACGAGGAATACATAACACTTCGCAAATCATGTTATATCTTACCATGAAACAAAGAAATGAGATGCGATATCGCGTTTTAAGAATCATATGAACTCTATTGCTACGATACGTAGACATCTGCAATCGCTATTTCCTTGCAAGGAAGTGTCGCATTTACTTCCATTTCAAGTGTAGACGAGGAATACATAACACTTCGCAAATCATATTATATCTTACCATGAAACATAGAAATGAGATGCGATATCGCGTTTTAAGAATCATATGAACTCTATTGCTACGATACGTAGACATCTGCAATCGCTATTTCCTTGCAAGGAAGTGTCGCATTTACTTTCATTTGAAGTGTAGACGAGGAATACATAACACTTCGCAAATCATATTATATCTTACCATGAAGCATAGAAATGAGATGCGATATCGCGTTTTAAGTAGCATTAGAACTCTATTGCTACGATACCTAGACATCGGCAGACGCTATTTCCTTGCAAGGAAGTGTCGCATTTACATTCAGTTGGATCGTAGACGAGGAATGCATAACACTTCGCAATGAATATTATATCTTATCAGGAAACATAGATATGAGATGCAATATCTCGCTTTAAGAATCATATGAACTCTATTGCTACGATACGTAGACATCTGCAGACGATATTGCCTAGCAAGGAAGTGTCGCATTTACATTCATTTGATGTGTAGACGAGGAATACGTGATACTTCGCAAATCATATTATATCTTACCATGAAACATAGAAATGAGATGCGTTATCGCGTTTTAAGAAGCATTAGAAAGCTATTGCTACGATACCTAGACATCTGCAGACGCTATTTCCTAGCAAGGAAGTGTCGCATTAACATTCATTTGAAGTGTAGACGAGGAATACATGATACTTCGCAAACCATATTATATCTTACCATGAAACATAGAAATGAGGTGCGATATCGCGTTTTAAGAAGCATTAGAACACTATTGCTACGATAGGTAGACATCTGTAAACGCTATTTCCTTGCAAGGAAGTGTCGCATTTACATTCATTTGGAGTGTAGACGAGAAATACATGACACTTCGCAAATCATATTATATCTTACCATGAAACATAGGAATGAGATTCGATATCGCGTTTTAAGAAGCATTAGAAAGCTATTGCTACGATATGTAGACATCTGCAAACGCTATTTCCTAGCGAGGAAGTATCGCATTCACATTCATTTGAAGTGTAGACGAGGAATACATAACACTTCGCAAATCATGTTATATCTTACCATGAAACATAGAAATGAGATGCGATATCGCGTTTTAAGTAGCATTAAAACTCTATTGCTACGATACCTAGACATCTGCAGACGCTATTTCCTAGCAAGGAAGTGTCGCATTAACATTCATTTGAAGTGTAGACGAGGAATACATGATACTTCGCAAACCATATTATATCTTACCATGAAACATAGAAATGAGACGCGATATCGCGTTTTAAGAAGCATTAGAACACTATTGCTACGATAGGTAGACATTTGCAAACGCTATTTCCTAGCAAAGAAGTGTCGCATTTACATTCATTTGAAGTGTAGACGAGGAATACATAACACTTCGCAAATCATGTTATATCTTACCATGAAACATAGAAATGAGATGCGATATCGCGTTTTAAGAATCATATGAACTCTATTGCTACGATACGTAGACATCTGCAATCGCTATTTCCTTGCAAGGAAGTGTCGCATTTACTTTCATTTGAAATGTAGACGAGGAATACATAACACTTCGCAAATCATATTATATCTTACCATGAAACATAGAAATGAGATGCGTTATCGCGTTTTAAGAAGCATTAGAAAGCTATTGCTACGATACCTAGACATCTGCAGACGCTATTTCCTAGCAAGGAAGTGTCGCATTTACATTCATTTGAAGTGTAGACGAGGAATACATGACACTTCGCAAATCATATTATATCTTTCCATGAAACATAGAAATGAGATGCGATATCGCGTTTAAAGAAGCATTAGAACACTAATGCTACGATAGGTAGACATCTGTAAACGCTATTTCCTTGCAAGGAAGTGTCGCATTTACATTCATTTAAAATGTAGACGAGAAATACATGACACTTCGCAAATCATATTATATCTTACCATGAAACATAGAAATGAGATTCGATATCGCGTTTTAAGAAGCATTAGGAAGCTATTGCTACGATACGTAGACATCTGCAAACGCTATTTCCTTGCAAGGAAGTGTCGCATTTACATTCATTTGAATCGTAGACGAGGAATGCATAACACTTCGCAATGAATATTATATCTTACCATGAAACATAGAAATGAGATGCGATATCGCGTTTTAAGTAGCATTAGAACTCTATTGCTACGATACCTAGACATCTGCAGACGCTATTTCCTAGCAAGGAATTGTCGCATTAACATTCATTTGAAGTGTAGACGAGGAATACATGATACTTCGCAAACCATATTATATCTTACCATGAAACATAGAAATGAGATGCGATATCGCGTTTTAAGAAGCATTAGAACACTATTGCTACGATAGGTAGACATTTGCAAACGCTATTTCCTAGCAAAGAAGTGTCGCATTTACATTCATTTGAAGTGTAGACGAGGAATACATAAGACTTCGCAAATCATGTTATATCTTACCATGAAACATAGAAATGAGATGCGATATCGCGTTTTAAGAAGCATTAGAACACTATTGCTACGATAGGTAGACATTTGCAAACGCCATTTCCTAGCAAAGAAGTGTCGCATTTACATTCATTTGAAGTGTAGACGAGGAATACATGATACTTCGCAAATCATATTATATCTTACCATGAAACATAGAAATGAGATGCGATATCGCGTTTTAAGAAGCATTAGAACACTGTCGCTACGATAGGTAGACATCTGTAAACGCTATTTCCTTGCAAGGAAGTGTCGCATTTACATTCATTTGAAGTGTAGACGAGAAATACATGACACTTCGCAAATCATATTATATCTTACCATGAAACATAGGAATGAGATTCGATATCGCGTTTTAAGAAGTATTAGAACGCTATTGCTACGATACGTAGACATCTGCAAACGCTATTTCCTAGCGAGGAAGTATCGCATTCACATTCATTTGAAGTGTAGACGAGGAATACATAACACTTCGCAAATCATGTTATATCTTACCATGAAACATAGAAATGAGATGCGATATCGCGTTTTAAGTAGCATTAGAACTCTATTGCTACGATACCTAGACATCTGCAGACGCTATTTCCTAGCAAGGAAGTGTTTTAAGTAGCATTAGAACTCTATTGCTACGATACCTAGACATCTGCAGACGCTATTTCCTAGCAAGGAAGTGTCGCATTAACATTCATTTGAAGTGTAGACGAGGAATACATGATACTTCGCAAACCATATTATATCTTACCATGAAACATAGAAATGAGATGCGATATCGCGTTTTAAGAAGCATTAGAACACTATTGCTACGATAGGTAGACATTTGCAAACGCTATTTCCTAGGAAAGAAGTGTCGCATTTACATTCATTTGAAGTGTAGACGAGGAATACATAACACTTCGCAAATCATGTTATATCTTACCATGAAACATAGAAATGAGATGCGATATCGCGTTTTAAGAATCATATGAACTCTATTGCTACGATACGTAGACATCTGCAATCGCTATTTCCTTGCAAGGAAGTGTCGCATTTACTTTCATTTGAAATGTAGACGAGGAATACATAGCACTTCGCAAATCATATTATATCTTACCATGAAACATAGAAATGAGATGCAATATCGCGATTTAAGAATCATAAGAACTCAATTGCTACGATACGTAGACATCTGCATACGCTATTTCCTTGCAAGGAAGTGTTACATTCATTTGAAGTGCAAACGAGGAATACATAACACTTCGCAAATCATATTATATCTTACCATGAAACATGGGAATGAGATGCGATATCGCGTTCTAAGAATCATAAGAACACTATTGCTACGATACGTAGACATCTGCAAACGCTATTTCCTTGCAAGGAAGTGTCGCATTTACATTCATTTGAATCGTAGACGAGGAATGCATAACACTTCGCAATGAATATTATATCTTATCAGGAAACATAGATATGAGATGCAATATCTCGCTTTAAGAATCATATGAACTCTATTGCTACGATACGGAGACATCTGCAGACGCTATTGCCTAGGAAGGAAGTGTCGCATTTACATTCATTTGATGTGTAGACGAGGAATACGTGATACTTCGCAAATCATATTATATCTTACCATGAAACATAGAGATGAGATGCGATATCGCGTTTTAAGAAGCATTTGAACTCTATTGCTTCGATACGTGGACATCTGCAAACGCTATTTCCTTCCAAGGAAGTGTCGCATTTACATTCATTTGAAGTGTAGACGAGGAATACATGACACTTCGCAAATCATATTATATCTTACCATGAATCATAGAAATGAGATTCGATATCGCGTTTTAAGAAGCATTAGAAAGCTATTGCTACGATACGTAGACATCTGCAAACGCTATTTCCTAGCGAGGAAGTATCGCATTCACAATCATTTGAAGTGTAGACGAGGAATACATAACACTTCGCAAATCATGTTATATCTTACCATGAAACATAGAAATGAGATGCGATATCGCGTTTTAAGAATCATATGAACTCTATTGCTACGATACGTAGACATCTGCAATCGCTATTTCCTTGCAAGGAAGTGTCGCATTTACTTCCATTTCAAGTGTAGACGAGGAATACATAACACTTCGCAAATCATATTATATCTTACCATGAAACATAGAAATGAGATGCGATATCGCGTTTTAAGAATCATATGAACTCTATTGCTACGATACGTAGACATCTGCAATCGCTATTTCCTTGCAAGGAAGTGTCGCACTTACTTTCATTTGAAGTGTAGACGAGGAATACATAACACTTCGCAAATCATATTATATCTTACCATGAAGCATAGAAATGAGATGCGATATCGCGTTTTAAGTAGCATTAGAACTCTATTGCTACGATACCTAGACATCGGCAGACGCTATTTCCTAGCAAGGAAGTGTCGCATTTACATTCATTTGAAGTGTAGACGAGGAATACATGATACTTCGCAAATCGTATTATATCCTACCATGAAACATTGAAATGAGATGCGATATCGCGTTTCAAGAAGCATTAGGACACTATTGCTACGATAGGTAGACATCTGTAAACGCTATTTCCTTGCAAGGAAGTGTCGCATTTACATTCATTTGAAGTGTAGACGAGAAATACATGACACTTCGCAAATCATATTATATCTTACCATGAAACATAGAAATGAGATTCGATATCGCGTTTTAAGAAGCATTAGAACCCTATTGCTACGATACGTAGACATCTGCAAACGCTATTTCCTTGCAAGGAAGTGTCGCATTTACATTCAGTTGGATCGTAGACGAGGAATGCATAACACTTCGCAATGAATATTATATCTTATCAGGAAACATAGATATGAGATGCAATATCTCGCTTTAAGAATCATATGAACTCTATTGCTACGATACGTAGACATCTGCAGACGATATTGCCTAGCAAGGAAGTGTCGCATTTACATTCATTTGATGTGTAGACGAGGAATACGTGATACTTCGCAAATCATATTATATCTTACCATGAAACATAGAAATGAGATGCGATATCGCGTTTTAAGAATCATATGAACTCTATTGCTACGATACGTAGACATCTGCAATCGCTATTTCCTTGCAAGGAAGTGTCGCGTTTACTTTCATTTGAAGTGTAGACGAGGAATACATAACACTTCGCAAATCATATTATATCTTACCATGAAACATAGAAATGAGATGCGATATCGCGTTTTAAGAATCATAAGAACTCTATTGCTACGATACGTAGACATCTGCAAACGCTATTTCCTTGCAAGGAAGTGTCACATTTACATTCATTTGAATCGTAGACGAGGAATGCATAACACTTCGCAATGAATATTATATCTTACCATGAAACATAGAAATGAGATGCGATATCGCGTTTTAAGTAGCATTAGAACTCTATTGCTACGATACCTAGACATCTGCAGACGCTATTTCCTAGCAAGGAATTGTCGCATTAACATTCATTTGAAGTGTAGACGAGGAATACATGATACTTCGCAAACCATATTATATCTTACCATGAAACATAGAAATGAGGTGCGATATCGCGTTTTAAGAAGCATTAGAACACTATTGCTACGATAGGTAGACATTTGCAAACGCTATTTCCTAGCAAAGAAGTGTCGCATTTACATTCATTTGAAGTGTAGACGAGGAATACATAACACTTCGCAAATCATGTTATATCTTACCATGAAACATAGAAATGAGATGCGATATCGCGTTTTAAGAAGCATTAGAACTCTATTGCTACGATAGGTAGACATTTGCAAACGCTATTTCCTAGCAAAGAAGTGTCGCATTTACATTCATTTGAAGTGTAGACGAGGAATACATGATAATTCGCAAATCATATTATATCTTACCATGAAACATAGAAATGAGATGCGATATCGCGTTTTAAGAAGCATTAGAACACTATTGCTACGATAGGTAGACATCTGTAAACGCTATTTCCTTGCAAGGAAGTGTCGCACTTACATTCATTTGAAGTGTAGACGAGAAATACATGACACTTCGCAAATCATATTATATCTTACCATGAAACATAGGAATGAGATTCGATATTGCGTTTTAAGAAGCATTAGAAAGCTATTGCTACGATACGTAGACATCTGCTGACGCTATTTCCTAGCGAGGAAGTATCGCATTCACATTCATTTGAAGTGTAGACGAGAAATACATGACACTTCGCAAATCATATTATATCTTACCATGAAACATAGAAATGAGATGCGATATCGCGTTTTAAGAATCATAAGAACTCTATTGCTACGATACGTAGACATCTGCAAACGCTATTTCCTAGCAAGGAAGTGTCGCATTTACATTCATTTGAAGTGTAGACGAGGAATACATAACACTTCGCAAATCATATTATATTTGACCATGAAACATAGAAATGAGATGCGATATCGCGTTTTAAGAAGCATTAGAACTCTATTGCTACGATACGTAGATATCTGCAAACGCTATTTCCTAGCGAGGAAGTGTCGCATTCACATTCATTTGAAGCGTAGACGAGGAATGCATAACACTTCGCAATGAATATTATATCTTACCATGAAACGTAGAAATGAGATGCAATGTAGCGTTTTAAGAATCATAAGAACTCTATTGCTTCGATACGTAGACATCTGCAAACGCTATTTCCTTGCAAGGAAGTGTCGCATTTACATTCATTTGAAGTGTAGACGAGAAATACATGACACTTCGCAAATCATATTATATCTTACCATGAAACATAGAAATGAGATTCGATATCGCGTTTTAAGAAGCATTAGAAAGCTATTGCTACGATACGTAGACATCTGCAAACGCTATTTCCTAGCAAGGATGTATCGCATTCACATTCATTTGAAGTGTAGACGAGGAATACATAACACTTCGCAAATCATGTTATATCTTACCATGAAACATAGAAATGAGATGCGATATCGCGTTTTAAGAATCATATGAACTCTGTTGCTACGATACGTAGACATCTGCAGACGCTATTTCCTAGCAAGGAAGTGTCGCATTAACATTCATTTGAAGTGTAGACGAGGAATACATAACACTTCGCAAATCATATTATATTTGACCATGAAACATAGAAATGAGATGCGATATCGCGTTTTAAGAATCATATGAACTCTATTGCTACGATACGTAGACATCTGCAGACGCTATTTCCTAGCAAGGAAGTGTCGCATTTACATTCATTTGAAGTGTAGACGAGGAATACGTGATACTTCGCAAATCATATTATATCTTACCATGAAACATAGAAATGAGATGCGATATCGCGTTTTAAGAAGCATTAGAACACTATTGCTACGATAGGTAGACATCTGTAAACGCTATTTCCTTGCAAGGAAGTGTCGCATTTACATTCATTTGAAGTGTAGACGAGAAATACATGACACTTCGCAAATCATATTATATCTTACCATGAAACATAGGAATGAGATTCGATATCGCGTTTTAAGAAGCATTAGATAGCTATTGCTACGATACGTAGACATCTGCAAACGCTATTTCCTAGCGAGAAAGTATCGCATTCACATTCATTTGAAGTGTAGACGAGGAATACATAACACTTCGCAAATCATGTTATATCTTACCATGAAACATAGAAATGAGATGCGATATCGCGTTTTAAGAAGCATTAGAAAGCTATTGCTACGATACGTAGACATCTGCAAACGCTATTTCCTAGCAAGGAAGTGTTTTAAGTAGCATTAGAACTCTATTGCTACGATACCTAGACATCTGCAGACGCTATTTCCTAGCAAGGAAGTGTCGCATTAACATTCATTTGAAGTGTAGACGAGGAATACATGATACTTCGCAAACCATATTATATCTTACCATGAAACATAGAAATGAGATGCGATATCGCGTTTTAAGAAGCATTAGAACACTATTGCTACGATAGGTAGACATTTGCAAACGCTATTTCCTAGGAAAGAAGTGTCGCATTTACATTCATTTGAAGTGTAGACGAGGAATACATAACACTTCGCAAATCATGTTATATCTTACCATGAAACATAGAAATGAGATGCGATATCGCGTTTTAAGAATCATATGAACTCTATTGCTACGATACGTAGACATCTGCAATCGCTATTTCCTTGCAAGGAAGTGTCGCATTTACTTTCATTTGAAATGTAGACGAGGAATACATAGCACTTCGCAAATCATATTATATCTTACCATGAAACATAGAAATGAGATGCAATATCGCGATTTAAGAATCATAAGAACTCAATTGCTACGATACGTAGACATCTGCATACGCTATTTCCTTGCAAGGAAGTGTTACATTCATTTGAAGTGCAAACGAGGAATACATAACACTTCGCAAATCATATTATATCTTACCATGAAACATGGGAATGAGATGCGATATCGCGTTCTAAGAATCATAAGAACACTATTGCTACGATACGTAGACATCTGCAAACGCTATTTCCTTGCAAGGAAGTGTCGCATTTACATTCATTTGAATCGTAGACGAGGAATGCATAACACTTCGCAATGAATATTATATCTTATCAGGAAACATAGATATGAGATGCAATATCTCGCTTTAAGAATCATATGAACTCTATTGCTACGATACGGAGACATCTGCAGACGCTATTGCCTAGGAAGGAAGTGTCGCATTTACATTCATTTGATGTGTAGACGAGGAATACGTGATACTTCGCAAATCATATTATATCTTACCATGAAACATAGAGATGAGATGCGATATCGCGTTTTAAGAAGCATTTGAACTCTATTGCTTCGATACGTGGACATCTGCAAACGCTATTTCCTTCCAAGGAAGTGTCGCATTTACATTCATTTGAAGTGTAGACGAGGAATACATGACACTTCGCAAATCATATTATATCTTACCATGAATCATAGAAATGAGATTCGATATCGCGTTTTAAGAAGCATTAGAAAGCTATTGCTACGATACGTAGACATCTGCAAACGCTATTTCCTAGCGAGGAAGTATCGCATTCACAATCATTTGAAGTGTAGACGAGGAATACATAACACTTCGCAAATCATGTTATATCTTACCATGAAACATAGAAATGAGATGCGATATCGCGTTTTAAGAATCATATGAACTCTATTGCTACGATACGTAGACATCTGCAATCGCTATTTCCTTGCAAGGAAGTGTCGCATTTACTTCCATTTCAAGTGTAGACGAGGAATACATAACACTTCGCAAATCATATTATATCTTACCATGAAACATAGAAATGAGATGCGATATCGCGTTTTAAGAATCATATGAACTCTATTGCTACGATACGTAGACATCTGCAATCGCTATTTCCTTGCAAGGAAGTGTCGCACTTACTTTCATTTGAAGTGTAGACGAGGAATACATAACACTTCGCAAATCATATTATATCTTACCATGAAGCATAGAAATGAGATGCGATATCGCGTTTTAAGTAGCATTAGAACTCTATTGCTACGATACCTAGACATCGGCAGACGCTATTTCCTAGCAAGGAAGTGTCGCATTTACATTCATTTGAAGTGTAGACGAGGAATACATGATACTTCGCAAATCGTATTATATCCTACCATGAAACATTGAAATGAGATGCGATATCGCGTTTCAAGAAGCATTAGGACACTATTGCTACGATAGGTAGACATCTGTAAACGCTATTTCCTTGCAAGGAAGTGTCGCATTTACATTCATTTGAAGTGTAGACGAGAAATACATGACACTTCGCAAATCATATTATATCTTACCATGAAACATAGAAATGAGATTCGATATCGCGTTTTAAGAAGCATTAGAACCCTATTGCTACGATACGTAGACATCTGCAAACGCTATTTCCTTGCAAGGAAGTGTCGCATTTACATTCAGTTGGATCGTAGACGAGGAATGCATAACACTTCGCAATGAATATTATATCTTATCAGGAAACATAGATATGAGATGCAATATCTCGCTTTAAGAATCATATGAACTCTATTGCTACGATACGTAGACATCTGCAGACGATATTGCCTAGCAAGGAAGTGTCGCATTTACATTCATTTGATGTGTAGACGAGGAATACGTGATACTTCGCAAATCATATTATATCTTACCATGAAACATAGAAATGAGATGCGATATCGCGTTTTAAGAATCATATGAACTCTATTGCTACGATACGTAGACATCTGCAATCGCTATTTCCTTGCAAGGAAGTGTCGCGTTTACTTTCATTTGAAGTGTAGACGAGGAATGCATAACACTTCGCAAATCATATTATATCTTACCATGAAACATAGAAATGAGATGCGATATCGCGTTTTAAGAATCATAAGAACTCTATTGCTACGATACGTAGACATCTGCAAACGCTATTTCCTTGCAAGGAAGTGTCACATTTACATTCATTTGAATCGTAGACGAGGAATGCATAACACTTCGCAATGAATATTATATCTTACCATGAAACATAGAAATGAGATGCGATATCGCGTTTTAAGTAGCATTAGAACTCTATTGCTACGATACCTAGACATCTGCAGACGCTATTTCCTAGCAAGGAATTGTCGCATTAACATTCATTTGAAGTGTAGACGAGGAATACATGATACTTCGCAAACCATATTATATCTTACCATGAAACATAGAAATGAGGTGCGATATCGCGTTTTAAGAAGCATTAGAACACTATTGCTACGATAGGTAGACATTTGCAAACGCTATTTCCTAGCAAAGAAGTGTCGCATTTACATTCATTTGAAGTGTAGACGAGGAATACATAACACTTCGCAAATCATGTTATATCTTACCATGAAACATAGAAATGAGATGCGATATCGCGTTTTAAGAAGCATTAGAACTCTATTGCTACGATAGGTAGACATTTGCAAACGCTATTTCCTAGCAAAGAAGTGTCGCATTTACATTCATTTGAAGTGTAGACGAGGAATACATGATAATTCGCAAATCATATTATATCTTACCATGAAACATAGAAATGAGATGCGATATCGCGTTTTAAGAAGCATTAGAACACTATTGCTACGATAGGTAGACATCTGTAAACGCTATTTCCTTGCAAGGAAGTGTCGCACTTACATTCATTTGAAGTGTAGACGAGAAATACATGACACTTCGCAAATCATATTATATCTTACCATGAAACATAGGAATGAGATTCGATATTGCGTTTTAAGAAGCATTAGAAAGCTATTGCTACGATACGTAGACATCTGCTGACGCTATTTCCTAGCGAGGAAGTATCGCATTCACATTCATTTGAAGTGTAGACGAGAAATACATGACACTTCGCAAATCATATTATATCTTACCATGAAACATAGAAATGAGATGCGATATCGCGTTTTAAGAATCATAAGAACTCTATTGCTACGATACGTAGACATCTGCAAACGCTATTTCCTAGCAAGGAAGTGTCGCATTTACATTCATTTGAAGTGTAGACGAGGAATACATAACACTTCGCAAATCATATTATATTTGACCATGAAACATAGAAATGAGATGCGATATCGCGTTTTAAGAAGCATTAGAACTCTATTGCTACGATACGTAGATATCTGCAAACGCTATTTCCTAGCGAGGAAGTGTCGCATTCACATTCATTTGAAGCGTAGACGAGGAATGCATAACACTTCGCAATGAATATTATATCTTACCATGAAACGTAGAAATGAGATGCAATGTAGCGTTTTAAGAATCATAAGAACTCTATTGCTTCGATACGTAGACATCTGCAAACGCTATTTCCTTGCAAGGAAGTGTCGCATTTACATTCATTTGAAGTGTAGACGAGAAATACATGACACTTCGCAAATCATATTATATCTTACCATGAAACATAGAAATGAGATTCGATATCGCGTTTTAAGAAGCATTAGAAAGCTATTGCTACGATACGTAGACATCTGCAAACGCTATTTCCTAGCAAGGATGTATCGCATTCACATTCATTTGAAGTGTAGACGAGGAATACATAACACTTCGCAAATCATGTTATATCTTACCATGAAACATAGAAATGAGATGCGATATCGCGTTTTAAGAATCATATGAACTCTGTTGCTACGATACGTAGACATCTGCAGACGCTATTTCCTAGCAAGGAAGTGTCGCATTAACATTCATTTGAAGTGTAGACGAGGAATACATAACACTTCGCAAATCATATTATATTTGACCATGAAACATAGAAATGAGATGCGATATCGCGTTTTAAGAATCATATGAACTCTATTGCTACGATACGTAGACATCTGCAGACGCTATTTCCTAGCAAGGAAGTGTCGCATTTACATTCATTTGAAGTGTAGACGAGGAATACGTGATACTTCGCAAATCATATTATATCTTACCATGAAACATAGAAATGAGATGCGATATCGCGTTTTAAGAAGCATTAGAACACTATTGCTACGATAGGTAGACATCTGTAAACGCTATTTCCTTGCAAGGAAGTGTCGCATTTACATTCATTTGAAGTGTAGACGAGAAATACATGACACTTCGCAAATCATATTATATCTTACCATGAAACATAGGAATGAGATTCGATATCGCGTTTTAAGAAGCATTAGATAGCTATTGCTACGATACGTAGACATCTGCAAACGCTATTTCCTAGCGAGAAAGTATCGCATTCACATTCATTTGAAGTGTAGACGAGGAATACATAACACTTCGCAAATCATGTTATATCTTACCATGAAACATAGAAATGAGATGCGATATCGCGTTTTAAGAAGCATTAGAAAGCTATTGCTACGATACGTAGACATCTGCAAACGCTATTTCCTAGCAAGGAAGTGTTTTAAGTAGCATTAGAACTCTATTGCTACGATACCTAGACATCTGCAGACGCTATTTCCTAGCAAGGAAGTGTCGCATTAACATTCATTTGAAGTGTAGACGAGGAATACATGATACTTCGCAAACCATATTATATCTTACCATGAAACATAGAAATGAGATGCGATATCGCGTTTTAAGAAGCATTAGAACACTATTGCTACGATAGGTAGACATTTGCAAACGCTATTTCCTAGGAAAGAAGTGTCGCATTTACATTCATTTGAAGTGTAGACGAGGAATACATAACACTTCGCAAATCATGTTATATCTTACCATGAAACATAGAAATGAGATGCGATATCGCGTTTTAAGAATCATATGAACTCTATTGCTACGATACGTAGACATCTGCAATCGCTATTTCCTTGCAAGGAAGTGTCGCATTTACTTTCATTTGAAATGTAGACGAGGAATACATAGCACTTCGCAAATCATATTATATCTTACCATGAAACATAGAAATGAGATGCAATATCGCGATTTAAGAATCATAAGAACTCAATTGCTACGATACGTAGACATCTGCATACGCTATTTCCTTGCAAGGAAGTGTTACATTCATTTGAAGTGCAAACGAGGAATACATAACACTTCGCAAATCATATTATATCTTACCATGAAACATGGGAATGAGATGCGATATCGCGTTCTAAGAATCATAAGAACACTATTGCTACGATACGTAGACATCTGCAAACGCTATTTCCTTGCAAGGAAGTGTCGCATTTACATTCATTTGAATCGTAGACGAGGAATGCATAACACTTCGCAATGAATATTATATCTTATCAGGAAACATAGATATGAGATGCAATATCTCGCTTTAAGAATCATATGAACTCTATTGCTACGATACGGAGACATCTGCAGACGCTATTGCCTAGGAAGGAAGTGTCGCATTTACATTCATTTGATGTGTAGACGAGGAATACGTGATACTTCGCAAATCATATTATATCTTACCATGAAACATAGAGATGAGATGCGATATCGCGTTTTAAGAAGCATTTGAACTCTATTGCTTCGATACGTGGACATCTGCAAACGCTATTTCCTTCCAAGGAAGTGTCGCATTTACATTCATTTGAAGTGTAGACGAGGAATACATGACACTTCGCAAATCATATTATATCTTACCATGAATCATAGAAATGAGATTCGATATCGCGTTTTAAGAAGCATTAGAAAGCTATTGCTACGATACGTAGACATCTGCAAACGCTATTTCCTAGCGAGGAAGTATCGCATTCACAATCATTTGAAGTGTAGACGAGGAATACATAACACTTCGCAAATCATGTTATATCTTACCATGAAACATAGAAATGAGATGCGATATCGCGTTTTAAGAATCATATGAACTCTATTGCTACGATACGTAGACATCTGCAATCGCTATTTCCTTGCAAGGAAGTGTCGCATTTACTTCCATTTCAAGTGTAGACGAGGAATACATAACACTTCGCAAATCATATTATATCTTACCATGAAACATAGAAATGAGATGCGATATCGCGTTTTAAGAATCATATGAACTCTATTGCTACGATACGTAGACATCTGCAATCGCTATTTCCTTGCAAGGAAGTGTCGCACTTACTTTCATTTGAAGTGTAGACGAGGAATACATAACACTTCGCAAATCATATTATATCTTACCATGAAGCATAGAAATGAGATGCGATATCGCGTTTTAAGTAGCATTAGAACTCTATTGCTACGATACCTAGACATCGGCAGACGCTATTTCCTAGCAAGGAAGTGTCGCATTTACATTCATTTGAAGTGTAGACGAGGAATACATGATACTTCGCAAATCGTATTATATCCTACCATGAAACATTGAAATGAGATGCGATATCGCGTTTCAAGAAGCATTAGGACACTATTGCTACGATAGGTAGACATCTGTAAACGCTATTTCCTTGCAAGGAAGTGTCGCATTTACATTCATTTGAAGTGTAGACGAGAAATACATGACACTTCGCAAATCATATTATATCTTACCATGAAACATAGAAATGAGATTCGATATCGCGTTTTAAGAAGCATTAGAACCCTATTGCTACGATACGTAGACATCTGCAAACGCTATTTCCTTGCAAGGAAGTGTCGCATTTACATTCAGTTGGATCGTAGACGAGGAATGCATAACACTTCGCAATGAATATTATATCTTATCAGGAAACATAGATATGAGATGCAATATCTCGCTTTAAGAATCATATGAACTCTATTGCTACGATACGTAGACATCTGCAGACGATATTGCCTAGCAAGGAAGTGTCGCATTTACATTCATTTGATGTGTAGACGAGGAATACGTGATACTTCGCAAATCATATTATATCTTACCATGAAACATAGAAATGAGATGCGATATCGCGTTTTAAGAATCATATGAACTCTATTGCTACGATACGTAGACATCTGCAATCGCTATTTCCTTGCAAGGAAGTGTCGCGTTTACTTTCATTTGAAGTGTAGACGAGGAATACATAACACTTCGCAAATCATATTATATCTTACCATGAAACATAGAAATGAGATGCGATATCGCGTTTTAAGAATCATAAGAACTCTATTGCTACGATACGTAGACATCTGCAAACGCTATTTCCTTGCAAGGAAGTGTCACATTTACATTCATTTGAATCGTAGACGAGGAATGCATAACACTTCGCAATGAATATTATATCTTACCATGAAACATAGAAATGAGATGCGATATCGCGTTTTAAGTAGCATTAGAACTCTATTGCTACGATACCTAGACATCTGCAGACGCTATTTCCTAGCAAGGAATTGTCGCATTAACATTCATTTGAAGTGTAGACGAGGAATACATGATACTTCGCAAACCATATTATATCTTACCATGAAACATAGAAATGAGGTGCGATATCGCGTTTTAAGAAGCATTAGAACACTATTGCTACGATAGGTAGACATTTGCAAACGCTATTTCCTAGCAAAGAAGTGTCGCATTTACATTCATTTGAAGTGTAGACGAGGAATACATAACACTTCGCAAATCATGTTATATCTTACCATGAAACATAGAAATGAGATGCGATATCGCGTTTTAAGAAGCATTAGAACTCTATTGCTACGATAGGTAGACATTTGCAAACGCTATTTCCTAGCAAAGAAGTGTCGCATTTACATTCATTTGAAGTGTAGACGAGGAATACATGATAATTCGCAAATCATATTATATCTTACCATGAAACATAGAAATGAGATGCGATATCGCGTTTTAAGAAGCATTAGAACACTATTGCTACGATAGGTAGACATCTGTAAACGCTATTTCCTTGCAAGGAAGTGTCGCACTTACATTCATTTGAAGTGTAGACGAGAAATACATGACACTTCGCAAATCATATTATATCTTACCATGAAACATAGGAATGAGATTCGATATTGCGTTTTAAGAAGCATTAGAAAGCTATTGCTACGATACGTAGACATCTGCTGACGCTATTTCCTAGCGAGGAAGTATCGCATTCACATTCATTTGAAGTGTAGACGAGAAATACATGACACTTCGCAAATCATATTATATCTTACCATGAAACATAGAAATGAGATGCGATATCGCGTTTTAAGAATCATAAGAACTCTATTGCTACGATACGTAGACATCTGCAAACGCTATTTCCTAGCAAGGAAGTGTCGCATTTACATTCATTTGAAGTGTAGACGAGGAATACATAACACTTCGCAAATCATATTATATTTGACCATGAAACATAGAAATGAGATGCGATATCGCGTTTTAAGAAGCATTAGAACTCTATTGCTACGATACGTAGATATCTGCAAACGCTATTTCCTAGCGAGGAAGTGTCGCATTCACATTCATTTGAAGCGTAGACGAGGAATGCATAACACTTCGCAATGAATATTATATCTTACCATGAAACGTAGAAATGAGATGCAATGTAGCGTTTTAAGAATCATAAGAACTCTATTGCTTCGATACGTAGACATCTGCAAACGCTATTTCCTTGCAAGGAAGTGTCGCATTTACATTCATTTGAAGTGTAGACGAGAAATACATGACACTTCGCAAATCATATTATATCTTACCATGAAACATAGAAATGAGATTCGATATCGCGTTTTAAGAAGCATTAGAAAGCTATTGCTACGATACGTAGACATCTGCAAACGCTATTTCCTAGCAAGGATGTATCGCATTCACATTCATTTGAAGTGTAGACGAGGAATACATAACACTTCGCAAATCATGTTATATCTTACCATGAAACATAGAAATGAGATGCGATATCGCGTTTTAAGAATCATATGAACTCTGTTGCTACGATACGTAGACATCTGCAGACGCTATTTCCTAGCAAGGAAGTGTCGCATTAACATTCATTTGAAGTGTAGACGAGGAATACATAACACTTCGCAAATCATATTATATTTGACCATGAAACATAGAAATGAGATGCGATATCGCGTTTTAAGAATCATATGAACTCTATTGCTACGATACGTAGACATCTGCAGACGCTATTTCCTAGCAAGGAAGTGTCGCATTTACATTCATTTGAAGTGTAGACGAGGAATACGTGATACTTCGCAAATCATATTATATCTTACCATGAAACATAGAAATGAGATGCGATATCGCGTTTTAAGAAGCATTAGAACACTATTGCTACGATAGGTAGACATCTGTAAACGCTATTTCCTTGCAAGGAAGTGTCGCATTTACATTCATTTGAAGTGTAGACGAGAAATACATGACACTTCGCAAATCATATTATATCTTACCATGAAACATAGGAATGAGATTCGATATCGCGTTTTAAGAAGCATTAGATAGCTATTGCTACGATACGTAGACATCTGCAAACGCTATTTCCTAGCGAGAAAGTATCGCATTCACATTCATTTGAAGTGTAGACGAGGAATACATAACACTTCGCAAATCATGTTATATCTTACCATGAAACATAGAAATGAGATGCGATATCGCGTTTTAAGAAGCATTAGAAAGCTATTGCTACGATACGTAGACATCTGCAAACGCTATTTCCTAGCAAGGATGTATCGCATTCACATTCATTTGAAGTGTAGACGAGGAATACATAACACTTCGCAAATCATGTTATATCTTACCATGAAACATAGAAATGAGATGCGATATCGCGTTTTAAGAATCATATGAACTCTGTTGCTACGATACGTAGACATCTGCAGACGCTATTTCCTAGCAAGGAAGTGTCGCATTAACATTCATTTGAAGTGTAGACGAGGAATACATAACACTTCGCAAATCATATTATATTTGACCATGATACATAGAAATGAGATGCGATATCGCGTTTTAAGAATCATATGAACTCTATTGCTACGATACGTAGACATCTGCAGACGCTATTTCCTAGCAAGGAAGTGTCGCATTTACATTCATTTGAAGTGTAGACGAGGAATACGTGATACTTCGCAAATCATATTATATCTTACCATGAAACATAGAAATGAGATGCGATATCGCGTTTTAAGAAGCATTAGAACACTATTGCTACGATAGGTAGACATCTGTAAACGCTATTTCCTTGCAAGGAAGTGTCGCATTTACATTCATTTGAAGTGTAGACGAGAAATACATGACACTTCGCAAATCATATTATATCTTACCATGAAACATAGGAATGAGATTCGATATCGCGTTTTAAGAAGCATTAGATAGCTATTGCTACGATACGTAGACATCTGCAAACGCTATTTCCTAGCGAGAAAGTATCGCATTCACATTCATTTGAAGTGTAGACGAGGAATACATAACACTTCGCAAATCATGTTATATCTTACCATGAAACATAGAAATGAGATTCGATATCGCGTTTTAAGAAGCATTAGAACCCTATTGCTACGATACGTAGACATCTGCAAACGCTATTTCCTTGCAAGGAAGTGTCGCATTTACATTCAGTTGGATCGTAGACGAGGAATGCATAACACTTCGCAATGAATATTATATCTTATCAGGAAACATAGATATGAGATGCAATATCTCGCTTTAAGAATCATATGAACTCTATTGCTACGATACGTAGACATCTGCAGACGATATTGCCTAGCAAGGAAGTGTCGCATTTACATTCATTTGATGTGTAGACGAGGAATACGTGATACTTCGCAAATCATATTATATCTTACCATGAAACATGGAAATGAGATGCGATATCGCGTTTTAAGAATCATATGAACTCTATTGCTACGATACGTAGACATCTGCAATCGCTATTTCCTTGCAAGGAAGTGTCGCGTTTACCTTCATTTGAAGTGTAGACGAGGAATACATAACACTTCGCAAATCATATTATATCTTACCATGAAACATAGAAATGAGATGCGATATCGCGTTTTAAGAATCATAAGAACTCTATTGCTACGATACGTAGACATCTGCAAACGCTATTTCCTTGCAAGGAAGTGTCACATTTACATTCATTTGAATCGTAGACGAGGAATGCATAACACTTCGCAATGAATATTATATCTTACCATGAAACATAGAAATGAGATGCGATATCGCGTTTTAAGTAGCATTAGAACTCTATTGCTACGATACCTAGACATCTGCAGACGCTATTTCCTAGCAAGGAATTGTCGCATTAACATTCATTTGAAGTGTAGACGAGGAATACATGATACTTCGCAAACCATATTATATCTTACCATGAAACATAGAAATGAGGTGCGATATCGCGTTTTAAGAAGCATTAGAACACTATTGCTACGATAGGTAGACATTTGCAAACGCTATTTCCTAGCAAAGAAGTGTCGCATTTACATTCATTTGAAGTGTAGACGAGGAATACATAACACTTCGCAAATCATGTTATATCTTACCATGAAACATAGAAATGAGATGCGATATCGCGTTTTAAGAAGCATTAGAACTCTATTGCTACGATAGGTAGACATTTGCAAACGCTATTTCCTAGCAAAGAAGTGTCGCATTTACATTCATTTGAAGTGTAGACGAGGAATACATGATACTTCGCAAATCATATTATATCTTACCATGAAACATAGAAATGAGATGCGATATCGCGTTTTAAGAAGCATTAGAACACTATTGCTACGATAGGTAGACATCTGTAAACGCTATTTCCTTGCAAGGAAGTGTCGCATTTACATTCATTTGAAGTGTAGACGAGAAATACATGACACTTCGCAAATCATATTATATCTTACCATGAAACATAGGAATGAGATTCGATATTGCGTTTTAAGAAGCATTAGAAAGCTATTGCTACGATACGTAGACATCTGCTGACGCTATTTCCTAGCGAGGAAGTATCGCATTCACATTCATTTGAAGTGTAGACGAGAAATACATGACACTTCGCAAATCATATTATATCTTACCATGAAACATAGAAATGAGATGCGATATCGCGTTTTAAGAATCATAAGAACTCTATTGCTACGATACGTAGACATCTGCAAACGCTATTTCCTAGCAAGGAAGTGTCGCATTTACATTCATTTGAAGTGTAGACGAGGAATACATAACACTTCGCAAATCATATTATATTTGACCATGAAACATAGAAATGAGATGCGATATCGCGTTTTAAGAAGCATTAGAACTCTATTGCTACGATACTTAGATATCTGCAAACGCTATTTCCTAGCGAGGAAGTGTCGCATTCACATTCATTTGAAGCGTAGACGAGGAATGCATAACACTTCGCAATGAATATTATATCTTACCATGAAACGTAGAAATGAGATGCAATATAGCGTTTTAAGAATCATAAGAACTCTATTGCTTCGATACGTAGACATCTGCAAACGCTATTTCCTTGCAAGGAAGTGTCGCATTTACATTCATTTGAAGTGTAGACGAGAAATACATGACACTTCGCAAATCATATTATATCTTACCATGAAACATAGAAATGAGATTCGATATCGCGTTTTAAGAAGCATTAGAAAGCTATTGCTACGATACGTAGACATCTGCAAACGCTATTTCCTAGCAAGGATGTATCGCATTCACATTCATTTGAAGTGTAGACGAGGAATACATAACACTTCGCAAATCATGTTATATCTTACCATGAAACATAGAAATGAGATGCGATATCGCGTTTTAAGAATCATATGAACTCTGTTGCTACGATACGTAGACATCTGCAGACGCTATTTCCTAGCAAGGAAGTGTCGCATTAACATTCATTTGAAGTGTAGACGAGGAATACATAACACTTCGCAAATCATATTATATTTGACCATGAAACATAGAAATGAGATGCGATATCGCGTTTTAAGAATCATATGAACTCTATTGCTACGATACGTAGACATCTGCAGACGCTATTTCCTAGCAAGGAAGTGTCGCATTTACATTCATTTGAAGTGTAGACGAGGAATACGTGATACTTCGCAAATCATATTATATCTTACCATGAAACATAGAAATGAGATGCGATATCGCGTTTTAAGAAGCATTAGAACACTATTGCTACGATAGGTAGACATCTGTAAACGCTATTTCCTTGCAAGGAAGTGTCGCATTTACATTCATTTGAAGTGTAGACGAGAAATACATGACACTTCGCAAATCATATTATATCTTACCATGAAACATAGGAATGAGATTCGATATCGCGTTTTAAGAAGCATTAGATAGCTATTGCTACGATACGTAGACATCTGCAAACGCTATTTCCTAGCGAGAAAGTATCGCATTCACATTCATTTGAAGTGTAGACGAGGAATACATAACACTTCGCAAATCATGTTATATCTTACCATGAAACATAGAAATGAGATGCGATATCGCGTTTTAAGAAGCATTAGAACACTATTGCTACGATAGGTAGACATTTGCAAACGCTATTTCCTAGCAAAGAAGTGTCGCATTTACATTCATTTGAAGTGTAGACGAGGAATACATAACACTTCGCAAATCATATTATATCTTACCATGAAGCATAGAAATGAGATGCGATATCGCGTTTTAAGTAGCATTAGAACTCTATTGCTACGATACCTAGACATCGGCAGACGCTATTTCCTAGCAAGGAAGTGTCGCATTTACATTCATTTGAAGTGTAGACGAGGAATACATGATACTTCGCAAATCATATTATATCTTACCATGAAACATAGAAATGAGATGCGATATCGCGTTTTAAGAAGCATTAATACACAATTGCTACGATAGGTAGACATCTGTAAACGCCATTTCCTTGCAAGGAAGTGTCGCATTTACATTCATTTAAAGTGTAGACGAGAAATACATGACACTTCGCAAATCATATTATATCTTACCATGAAACATAGAAATGAGATGCGATATCGCGTTTTAAGATTCATAAGAACTCTATTGCTACGATACGTAGACATCTGCAAACGCTATTTCCTTGCAAGGAAGTGTCGCATTTACATTCATTTGAAGTGTAGACGAGGAATACATGACACTTCGCAAATCATATTATATCTTACCATGAAACATAGAAATGAGATGCGATATCGCGTTTTAAGAAGCATTAGAACACTATTGCTACGATAGGTAGATATTTGCAAACGCTATTTCCTTGCAAGGAAGTGTCGCATTTACATTCATTTGAATCGTAGACGAGGAATACATAACACTTCGCAAATCATATTATATCTTACCATGAAGCATAGAAATGAGATGCGATATCGCGTTTTAAGTAGCATTAGAACTCTATTGCTACGATACCTAGACATCGGCAGACGCTATTTCCTAGCAAGGAAGTGTCGCATTTACATTCATTTGAAGTGTAGACGAGGAATACATAACACTTCGCAAATCATATTATATCTTACCATGAAGCATAGAAATGAGATGCGATATCGCGTTTTAAGTAGCATTAGAACTCTATTGCTACGATACCTAGACATCGGCAGACGCTATTTCCTAGCAAGGAAGTGTCGCATTTACATTCATTTGAAGTGTAGACGAGGAATACATGATACTTTGCAAATCGTATTATATCCTACCATGAAACATTGAAATGAGATGCGATATCGCGTTTCAAGAAGCATTAGAACACTATTGCTACGATAGGTAGACATCTGTAAACGCTATTTCCTTGCAAGGAAGTGTCGCATTTACATTCATTTGAAGTGTAGACGAGAAATACATGACACTTCGCAAATCATATTATATCTTACCATGAAACATAGAAATGAGATTCGATATCGCGTTTTAAGAAGCATTAGAACCCTATTGCTACGATACGTAGACATCTGCATACGCTATTTCCTTGCAAGGAAGTGTCGCATTTACATTCAGTTGGATCGTAGACGAGGAATGCATAACACTTCGCAATGAATATTATATCTTATCAGGAAACATAGATATGAGATGCAATATCTCGCTTTAAGAATCATATGAACTCTATTGCTACGATACGTAGACATCTGCAGACGCTATTTCCTAGCAAGGAAGTGTCGCATTTACATTCATTTGAAGTGTAGACGAGGAATACGTGATACTTCGCAAATCATATTATATCTTACCATGAAACATAGAAATGAGATGCGATATCGCGTTTTAAGAAGCATTAGAACACTATTGCTACGATAGGTAGACATCTGTAAACGCTATTTCCTTGCAAGGAAGTGTCGCATTTACATTCATTTGAAGTGTAGACGAGAAATACATGACACTTCGCAAATCATATTATATCTTACCATGAAACATAGGAATGAGATTCGATATCGCGTTTTAAGAAGCATTAGATAGCTATTGCTACGATACGCAGACATCTGCAAACGCTATTTCCTAGCGAGAAAGTATCGCATTCACATTCATTTGAAGTGTAGACGAGGAATACATAACACTTCGCAAATCATGTTATATCTTACCATGAACATAGAAATGAGATGCGATATCGCGTTTTAAGTAGCATTAGAACTCTATTGCTACGATACCTAGACATCTGCAGACGCTATTTCCTAGCAAGGAAGTGTCGCATTAACATTCATTTGAAGTGTAGACGAGGAATACATGATACTTCGCAAACCATATTATATCTTACCATGAAACATAGAAATGAGATGCGATATCGCGTTTTAAGAAGCATTAGAACACTATTGCTACGATAGGTAGACATTTGCAAACGCTATTTCCTAGCAAAGAAGTGTCGCATTTACATTCATTTGAAGTGTAGACGAGGAATACATAACACTTCGCAAATCATGTTATATCTTACCATGAAACATAGAAATGAGATGCGATATCGCGTTTTAAGAATCATATGAACTCTATTGCTACGATACGTAGACATCTGCAATCGCTATTTCCTTGCAAGGAAGTGTCGCATTTACTTTCATTTGAAATGTAGACGAGGAATACATAACACTTCGCAAATCATATTATATCTTACCATGAAACATAGAAATGAGATGCGTTATCGCGCTTTAAGAAGCATTAGAAAGCTATTGCTACGATACCTAGACATCTTCAGACGCTATTTCCTTGCAAGGAAGTGTCGCATTTACATTCATTTGAAGTGTAGACGAGGAATACATGACACTTAGCAAATCATATTATATCTTACCATGAAACATAGAAATGAGATGCGATATCGCGTTTTAAGAAGCATTAGAACACTATTGCTACGATAGGTAGATATTTGCAAACGCTATTTCCTTGCAAGGAAGTGTCGCATTTACATTCATTTGAATCGTAGACGAGGAATACATAACACTTCGCAAATCATATTATATCTTACCATGAAGCATAGAAATGAGATGCGATATTGCGTTTTAAGTAGCATTAGAACTCTATTGCTACGATACCTAGACATCGGCAGACGCTATTTCCTAGCAAGGAAGTGTCGCATTTACATTCGTTTGAAGTGTAGACGAGGAATACGTGATACTTCGCAAATCATATTATATCTTACCATGAAAAATAGAAATGAGATGCGATATCGCGTTTTAAGAAGCATTAATACACTATTGCTACGATAGGTAGACATCTGTAAACGCCATTTCCTTGCAAGGAAGTGTCGCATTTACATTCATTTGAAGTGTAGGCGAGGAATACATAACACTTCGCAATGAATATTACATCTTATCATGAACATATAAATGAGATGCGATATCTTGTTTTAAGAAGCATTTGAACTCTATTGCTTCGATACGTAGACATCTGCAAACGCTATTTCCTAGCAACGAAGTGTCGCATTCACATTCATTTGAAGTGTAGACGAGGAATACATAACACTTCGCAAATCATGTTATATCTTACCATGAAACATAGAAATGAGATGCGATATCGCGTTTTAAGTAGCATTAGAACTCTATTGCTACGATACCTAGACATCTGCAGACGCTATTTCCTAGCAAGGAAGTGTCGCATTAACATTCATTTGAAGTGTAGACGAGGAATACATGATACTTCGCAAACCATATTATATCTTACCATGAAACATAGAAATGAGATGCGATATCGCGTTCTAAGAAGCATTAGAACACTATTGCTACGATAGGTAGACATTTGCAAACGCTATTTCCTAGCAAAGAAGTGTCGCATTTACATTCATTTGAAGTGTAGACGAGGAATACATAACACTTCGCAAATCATGTTATATCTTACCATGAAACATAGAAATGAGATGCGATATCGCGTTTTAAGAATCATATGAACTCTATTGCTACGATACGTAGACATCTGCAATCGCTATTTCCTTGCAAGGAAGTGTCGCATTTACTTTCATTTGAAATGTAGACGAGGAATACATAACACTTCGCAAATCATATTATATCTTACCATGAAACATAGAAATGAGATGCGTTATCGCGCTTTAAGAAGCATTAGAAAGCTATTGCTACGATACCTAGACATCTTCAGACGCTATTTCCTTGCAAGGAAGTGTCGCATTTACATTCATTTGAAGTGTAGACGAGGAATACATGACACTTCGCAAATCATATTATATCTTACCATGAAACATAGAAATGAGATGCGATATCGCGTTTTAAGAAGCATTAGAACACTATTGCTACGATAGGTAGATATTTGCAAACGCTATTTCCTTGCAAGGAAGTGTCGCATTTACATTCATTTGAATCGTAGACGAGGAATACATAACACTTCGCAAATCATATTATATCTTACCATGAAACATAGAAATGAGATGCGATATCGCGTTTTAGGAATCATATGAACTCTGTTGCTACGATACGTAGACATCTGCAATCGCTATATCCGTGCAAGGAAGTGTCGCATTTACATTCATTTGAAGTGTAGACGAGGAATACATAACACTTCGCAAATCATATTATATCTTACCATGAAACATAGAAATGAGTTGCGATATCGCGTTTTAAGAAGCATTAGAACTCTATTGCTACGATACGTAGACATCTGCAAACGCTATTTCCTTGCAAGGAAGTGTCGCATTTACATTCATTTGAATCGTAGGCCAGGAATGCATAACACTTCGCAATGAATATTATATCTTATCAAGAAACATAGATATGAGATGCAATATCTCGTTTTAGGAAGCATTTGAACTCTATTGCTACGATACGTAGACATCTGCAAACGCTATTTCCTTGCAAGGAAGTGTCGCATTTACATTCATTTGAATCGTAGACGAGGAATGCATAACACATCGCAATGAATATTATATCTTACCATGAAACGTAGAAATGAGATGCGATATCGCGTTTTAAGTAGCATTAGAACTCTATTGCTACGATACCTAGACATCTGCAGACGCTATTTCCTAGCAAGGAAGTGTCGCATTTACATTAATTTGAAACGTAGACGAGGAATGCATAGCACTTCGCAATGAATATTATATCTTATCATGAAACATAGATATGAGATGCAATATCTCGTTTTAAGAAGCATTTGAACTCTATTGCTACGATACGTAGACATCTGCAAACGCTATTTCCTAGCAAGGAAGTGTCGCATTTACATTCATTTGAAGTGTAGACGAGGAATACATAACACTTCGCAAATCATATTATATCTTACCATTAAACATAGAAATGAGATGCGATATCGCGTTTTAAGAAGCATTAGAAATCAATTGCTACGATACGTAAACATCTGCAAACGCCATTTCCCAGCGAGGAAGTGTCGCATTCACATTCATTTGAAGTGTAGACGAGGAATACATGATACTTCGCAAATCATATTATATCTTACCATGAAACATAGAAATGAGATGCGATATCGCGATTTAAGAATCATAAGAACTCTATTGCTACGATACGTAGACATCTGCATACGCTATTTCCTTGCAAGGAAGTGTCGCATTTACATTCATTTGAAGTGCAGACGAGGAATACATAACACTTCGCAAATCATATTATATCTTACCATGAAACATGGGAATGAGATGCGATATCGCGTTCTAAGAATCATAAGAACTCTATTGCTACGATACGTAGACATCTGCAAACGCTATTTCCCTGCAAGGAAGTGTCGCATTTACATTCATTTGAACCGTAGACGAGGAATGCAAAACACTTCGCAAGGAATATTATATCTTATCATGAGACATAGATAAGAGATGCAATATCTCGTTTTAAGAAGCATTTGAACTCTATTGCTTCGATACGTAGTCATCTGCAAACGCTATTTCCTAGCGAGGAAGTATCGCATTCACATTCATTTGAAGTGTAGACGAGGAATACATAACACTTCGCAAATCATATTATATCTTACCATGAAACATAGAAATGAGATGCGATATCGCGTTTTAAGAGCCATTAGAACTCTATTGCTACGATACCTATACATCTGCAGACGCTATTTCCTAGCAAGGTAGTGTCGCATTTACATTCATTTGAAGTGTAGACGAGGAATACATAACACTTCGCAAATCATATTATATCTTACCATGAAACATAGAAATGAGATGCGATATCGCGTTTTAAGTAGCATTAGAACTCTATTGCTACGATACCTAGACATCTGCAAACGCTATTTCCTTGCAAGGTAGTATCGCATTTACATTCATTTGAAGTGTAGACGTGGAATACATGACACTTCGCAAATCATATTATACCTTACCATGAAACATAGAAATGAGATGCGATATCGCGTTTTAAGAAGCATTAGAATTCTATTGCTACGATACGTAGACATCTGCAAACGCTATTTCCTAGCGAGGAAGTGTCGCATTCACATTCATTTGAAGAGTAGACGAGGAATGCATAACACTTCGCAATGAATATTATATCTTATCATGAAACATAGATATGAGATGCAATATCTCGTTTTAAGAAGCATTAGAACTCTATTGCTACGATAGATAGACATCTGCAAACGCTCTTTCCTAGCAAGGAAGTGTCGCATTTACATTCATTTGAAGTGTAGGCGAGGAATGCATAGCACTTCGCAATGAATATTATATCTTATCATGAAACATAGATATGAGATGCAATATCTCGTTTTAAGAAGCATTTGAACTCTATTGCTACGATACGTAGACATCTGCAAACGCTATTTCCTAGCAAGGAAGTGTCGCATTTACATTCATTTGAAGTGTAGACGAGGAATACATAACACTTCGCAAATCATATTATATCTTACCATTAAACATAGAAATGAGATGCGATATCGCGTTTTAAGAAGCATTAGAAATCAATTGCTACGATACGTAAACATCTGCAAACGCCATTTCCCAGCGAGGAAGTGTCGCATTCACATTCATTTGAAGTGTAGACGAGGAATACATGATACTTCGCAAATCATATTATATCTTACCATGAAACATAGAAATGAGATGCGATATCGCGATTTAAGAATCATAAGAACTCTATTGCTACGATACGTAGACATCTGCATACGCTATTTCCTTGCAAGGAAGTGTCGCATTTACATTCATTTGAAGTGCAGACGAGGAATACATAACACTTCGCAAATCATATTATATCTTACCATGAAACATGGGAATGAGATGCGATATCGCGTTCTAAGAATCATAAGAACTCTATTGCTACGATACGTAGACATCTGCAAACGCTATTTCCCTGCAAGGAAGTGTCGCATTTACATTCATTTGAACCGTAGACGAGGAATGCAAAACACTTCGCAAGGAATATTATATCTTATCATGAGACATAGATAAGAGATGCAATATCTCGTTTTAAGAAGCATTTGAACTCTATTGCTTCGATACGTAGTCATCTGCAAACGCTATTTCCTAGCGAGGAAGTATCGCATTCACATTCATTTGAAGTGTAGACGAGGAATACATAACACTTCGCAAATCATATTATATCTTACCATGAAACATAGAAATGAGATGCGATATCGCGTTTTAAGAGCCATTAGAACTCTATTGCTACGATACCTAGACATCTGCAAACGCTATTTCCTTGCAAGGTAGTATCGCATTTACATTCATTTGAAGTGTAGACGTGGAATACATGACACTTCGCAAATCATATTATACCTTACCATGAAACATAGAAATGAGATGCGATATCGCGTTTTAAGAAGCATTAGAATTCTATTGCTACGATACGTAGACATCTGCAAACGCTATTTCCTAGCGAGGAAGTGTCTCATTCACATTCATTTGAAGAGTAGACGAGGAATGCATAACACTTCGCAATGAATATTATATCTTATCATGAAACATAGATATGAGATGCAATATCTCGTTTTAAGAAGCATTAGAACTCTATTGCTACGATAGATAGACATCTGCAAACGCTCTTTCCTAGCAAGGAAGTGTCGCATTTACATTCATTTGAAGTGTAGGCGAGGAATGCATAGCACTTCGCAATGAATATTATATCTTATCATGAAACATAGATATGAGATGCAATATCTCGTTTTAAGAAGCATTTGAACTCTATTGCTACGATACGTAGACATCTGCAAACGCTATTTCCTAGCAAGGAAGTGTCGCATTTACATTCATTTGAAGTGTAGACGAGGAATACATAACACTTCGCAAATCATATTATATCTTACCATTAAACATAGAAATGAGATGCGATATCGCGTTTTAAGAAGCATTAGAAATCAATTGCTACGATACGTAAACATCTGCAAACGCCATTTCCCAGCGAGGAAGTGTCGCATTCACATTCATTTGAAGTGTAGACGAGGAATACATGATACTTCGCAAATCATATTATATCTTACCATGAAACATGGGAATGAGATGCGATATCGCGTTCTAAGAATCATAAGAACTCTATTGCTACGATACGTAGACATCTGCAAACGCTATTTCCCTGCAAGGAAGTGTCGCATTTACATTCATTTGAACCGTAGACGAGGAATGCAAAACACTTCGCAAGGAATATTATATCTTATCATGAGACATAGATAAGAGATGCAATATCTCGTTTTAAGAAGCATTTGAACTCTATTGCTTCGATACGTAGTCATCTGCAAACGCTATTTCCTAGCGAGGAAGTATCGCATTCACATTCATTTGAAGTGTAGACGAGGAATACATAACACTTCGCAAATCATATTATATCTTACCATGAAACATAGAAATGAGATGCGATATCGCGTTTTAAGAGCCATTAGAACTCTATTGCTACGATACCTAGACATCTGCAAACGCTATTTCCTTGCAAGGTAGTATCGCATTTACATTCATTTGAAGTGTAGACGTGGAATACATGACACTTCGCAAATCATATTATACCTTACCATGAAACATAGAAATGAGATGCGATATCGCGTTTTAAGAAGCATTAGAATTCTATTGCTACGATACGTAGACATCTGCAAACGCTATTTCCTAGCGAGGAAGTGTCGCATTCACATTCATTTGAAGAGTAGACGAGGAATGCATAACACTTCGCAATGAATATTATATCTTATCATGAAACATAGATATGAGATGCAATATCTCGTTTTAAGAAGCATTAGAACTCTATTGCTACGATAGATAGACATCTGCAAACGCTCTTTCCTAGCAAGGAAGTGTCGCATTTACATTCATTTGAAGTGTAGGCGAGGAATGCATAGCACTTCGCAATGAATATTATATCTTATCATGAAACATAGATATGAGATGCAATATCTCGTTTTAAGAAGCATTTGAACTCTATTGCTACGATACGTAGACATCTGCAAACGCTATTTCCTAGCAAGGAAGTGTCGCATTTACATTCATTTGAAGTGTAGACGAGGAATACATAACACTTCGCAAATCATATTATATCTTACCATCAAACATAGAAATGAGATGCGATATCGCGTTTTAAGAAGCATTAGAAATCAATTGCTACGATACGTAAACATCTGCAAACGCCATTTCCCAGCGAGGAAGTGTCGCATTCACATTCATTTGAAGTGTAGACGAGGAATACATGATACTTCGCAAATCATATTATATCTTACCATGAAACATAGAAATGAGATGCGATATCGCGATTTAAGAATCATAAGAACTCTATTGCTACGATACGTAGATATCTGCATACGCTATTTCCTTGCAAGGAAGTGTCGCATTTACATTCATTTGAAGTGCAGACGAGGAATACATAACACTTCGCAAATCATATTATATCTTACCATGAAACATGGGAATGAGATGCGATATCGCGTTCTAAGAATCATAAGAACTCTATTGCTACGATACGTAGACATCTGCAAACGCTATTTCCCTGCAAGGAAGTGTCGCATTTACATTCATTTGAACCGTAGACGAGGAATGCAAAACACTTCGCAAGGAATATTATATCTTATCATGAGACATAGATAAGAGACGCAATATCTCGTTTTAAGAAGCATTTGAACTCTATTGCTTCGATACGTAGTCATCTGCAAACGCTATTTCCTAGCGAGGAAGTATCGCATTCACATTCATTTGAAGTGTAGACGAGGAATACATAACACTTCGCAAATCATATTATATCTTACCATGAAACATAGAAATGAGATGCGATATCGCGTTTTAAGAGCCATTAGAACTCTATTGCTACGATACCTATACATCTGCAGACGCTATTTCCTAGCAAGGTAGTGTCGCATTTACATTCATTTGAAGTGTAGACGAGGAATACATAACACTTCGCAAATCATATTATATCTTACCATGAAACATAGAAATGAGATGCGATATCGCGTTTTAAGTAGCATTAGAACTCTATTGCTACGATACCTAGACATCTGCAAACGCTATTTCCTTGCAAGGTAGTATCGCATTTACATTCATTTGAAGTGTAGACGTGGAATACATGACACTTCGCAAATCATATTATACCTTACCATGAAACATAGAAATGAGATGCGATATCGCGTTTTAAGAAGCATTAGAATTCTATTGCTACGATACGTAGACATCTGCAAACGCTATTTCCTAGCGAGGAAGTGTCGCATTCACATTCATTTGAAGAGTAGACGAGGAATGCATAACACTTCGCAATGAATATTATATCTTATCATGAAACATAGATATGAGATGCAATATCTCGTTTTAAGAAGCATTAGAACTCTATTGCTACGATAGATAGACATCTGCAAACGCTCTTTCCTAGCAAGGAAGTGTCGCATTTACATTCATTTGAAGTGTAGGCGAGGAATGCATAGCACTTCGCAATGAATATTATATCTTATCATGAAACATAGATATGAGATGCAATATCTCGTTTTAAGAAGCATTTGAACTCTATTGCTACGATACGTAGACATCTGCAAACGCTATTTCCTAGCAAGGAAGTGTCGCATTTACATTCATTTGAAGTGTAGACGAGGAATACATAACACTTCGCAAATCATATTATATCTTACCATTAAACATAGAAATGAGATGCGATATCGCGTTTTAAGAAGCATTAGAAATCAATTGCTACGATACGTAAACATCTGCAAACGCCATTTCCCAGCGAGGAAGTGTCGCATTCACATTCATTTGAAGTGTAGACGAGGAATACATGATACTTCGCAAATCATATTATATCTTACCATGAAACATAGAAATGAGATGCGATATCGCGATTTAAGAATCATAAGAACTCTATTGCTACGATACGTAGACATCTGCATACGCTATTTCCTTGCAAGGAAGTGTCGCATTTACATTCATTTGAAGTGCAGACGAGGAATACATAACACTTCGCAAATCATATTATATCTTACCATGAAACATGGGAATGAGATGCGATATCGCGTTCTAAGAATCATAAGAACTCTATTGCTACGATACGTAGACATCTGCAAACGCTATTTCCCTGCAAGGAAGTGTCGCATTTACATTCATTTGAACCGTAGACGAGGAATGCAAAACACTTCGCAAGGAATATTATATCTTATCATGAGACATAGATAAGAGATGCAATATCTCGTTTTAAGAAGCATTTGAACTCTATTGCTTCGATACGTAGTCATCTGCAAACGCTATTTCCTAGCGAGGAAGTATCGCATTCACATTCATTTGAAGTGTAGACGAGGAATACATAACACTTCGCAAATCATATTATATCTTACCATGAAACATAGAAATGAGATGCGATATCGCGTTTTAAGAGCCATTAGAACTCTATTGCTACGATACCTATACATCTGCAGACGCTATTTCCTAGCAAGGTAGTGTCGCATTTACATTCATTTGAAGTGTAGACGAGGAATACATAACACTTCGCAAATCATATTATATCTTACCATGAAACATAGAAATGAGATGCGATATCGCGTTTTAAGTAGCATTAGAACTCTATTGCTACGATACCTAGACATCTGCAAACGCTATTTCCTTGCAAGGTAGTATCGCATTTACATTCATTTGAAGTGTAGACGTGGAATACATGACACTTCGCAAATCATATTATATCTTACCATGAAACATAGAAATGAGATGCGATATCGCGTTTTAAGAAGACTTAGAATTCTATTGCTACGATACGTAGACATCTGCAAACGCTATTTCCTAGCGAGGAAGTGTCGCATTCACATTCATTTGAAGAGTAGACGAGGAATGCATAACACTTCGCAATGAATATTATATCTTATCATGAAACATTGATATGAGATGCAATATCTCGTTTTAAGAAGCATTAGAACTCTATTGCTACGATAGATAGACATCTGCAAACGCTCTTTCCTAGCAAGGAAGTGTCGCATTTACATTCATTTGAAGTGTAGGCGAGGACTACATAACACTTCGCAAATCATATTATATCTTACCATGAAACATAGAAATGAGATGCGATATCGCGATTTAAGAATCATAAGAACTCTATTGCTACGATACCTAGACATCTGCAGACGCTATTTCCTAGCAAGGAAGTGTCGCATTTACATTCATTTGAAGTGTAGACGAGGAATACATAACACTTCGCAAATCATGTTATATCTTACTATGAAACATAGAAATGAGATTCGATATCGCGTTTTAAGAAGCATTAGAAAGCTATTGCTACGATACGTAGACATCTGCAAACGCTATTTCCTAGCGAGGAAGTATCGCATTCACATTCATTTGAAGTGTAGACGAGGAATACATAACACTTCGCAAATCATATTATATCTTACCATGAAATATTGAAATGAGATGCGATGTCGCGTTTTAAGAAGCATTAGAACTCTATTGCTACGATACCTAGACATCTGCAGACGCTATTTCCTAGCAAGGAAGTGTCGCATTTACATTCATTTGAAGTGTAGACGAGGAATACATGATACTTCGCAAATCATATTATATCTTACCATGAAACATAGAAATGAGATGCGATATCGTGCTTTAAGAAGCATTAGAAAGCTATTGCTACGATACGTAGACATCTGCAAACGCTATTTCCTAGCGAGGAAGTATCGCATTCACATTCATTTGAAGTGTAGACGAGGAATACATAACACTTCGCAAATCATGTTATATCTTACCATGAAACATAGAAATGAGATGCGATATCGCGTTTTAAGAATCATATGAACTCTATTGCTACGATACGTAGACATCTGCAATCTCTATTTCCTTGCAAGGAAGTGTCGCATTTACATTCATTTGAAGTGTAGACGAGGAATACATAACACTTCGCAAATCATATTATATCTTACCATGAAACATAGAAATGAGATGCGATATCGCGTTTTAAGTAGCATTAGAACCCTATTGCTACGATACCTAGACATCTGCAAACGCTATTTCCTCGCAAGGTAGTATCGCATTTACATTCATTTGAAGTGTAGACGTGGAATACATGACACTTCGCAAATCATATTATATCTTACCATGAAACATAGAAATGAGATGCGATATCGCGTTTTAAGAAGCATTAGAATTCTATTGCTACGATACGTAGACATCTGCAAACGCTATTTCCTAGCGAGGAAGTGTCGCATTCACATTCATTTGAAGTGTAGACGAGGAATACATGACACTTCGCAAATCATATTATATCTTACCATGAAACATAGATAAGAGATGCAATATCTCTTTTTTAAGAAGCATTTGAACTCTATTGCTTCGATACGTAGACATCTGCAAACGCTATTTCCTAGCGAGGAAGTGTCGCATTTACATTCATTTGAAGTGTAGACGAGGAATACATAACACTTCGCAAATCATATTATATCTTACCATGAAACATAGAAATGAGATGCGATATCGCGTTTTAAGAAGCATTTGAACTCTATTGCTTCGATACGTAGACATCTGCAAACGCTATTTCCTAGCGAGGAAGTGTCGCATTTACATTCATTTGAAGTGTAGACGAGGAATACATAACACTTCGCAAATCATATTATATCTTACCATGAAACATAGAAATGAGATTCGATATCGCGTTTTAAGAAGCATTAGATAGCTATTGCTACGATAGGTAGACATCTGCAAACGCCATTTCCTAGCGAGGAAGTATCGCATTCACATTCATTTGAAGTGTAGACGAGGAATACATAACACTTCGCAAATCATGTTATATCTTACCATGAAACATAGAAATGAGATGCGATATCGCGTTTTAGGAATCATATGAACTCTATTGCTACGATACGTAGACATCTGCAATCGCTATTTCCTTGCAAGGAAGTGTAGCATTTACATTCATTTGAAGTGTAGACGAGGAATACATAACACTTCGCAAATCATATTATATCTTACCATGAAACATAGAAATGAGATGCGATATCGCGATTTAAGAATCATAAGAACTCTATTGCTACGATACCTAGACATCTGCAGACGCTATTTCCTAGCAAGGAAGGGTCGCATTTACATTCATTTGAAGTGTAGACGAGGAATACATAACACTTCGCAAATCATATTATATCTTACTATGAAACATAGAAATGAGATTCGATATCGCGTTTTAAGAAGCACTAGAAAGCTATTGCTACGATACGTAGACATCTGCAATCGTTATTTCCTTGCAAGGAAGTGTAGCATTTACATTCATTTGAAGTGTAGACGAGGAATACATAACACTTCGCAAATCATATTATATCTTACCATGAAACATAGAAATGAGATGCGATATCGCGATTTAAGAATCATAAGAACTCTATTGCTACGATACCTAGACATCTGCAGACGCTATTTCCTAGCAAGGAAGTGTCGCATTTACATTCATTTGAAGTGTAGACGAGGAATACATAACACTTCGCAAATCATATTATATCTTACTATGAAACACAGAAATGAGATTCGATATCGCGTTTTAAGAAGCATTAGAAAGCTATTGCTACGATACGTAGACATCTGCAAACGCTATTTCCTAGCGAGGAAGTATCGCAATCACATTCATTTGAAGTGTAGACGAGGAATACATAACACTTCGCAAATCATATTATATCTTACCATGAAACATTGAAATGAGATGCGATGTCGCGTTTTAAGAAGCATTAGAACTCTATTGCTACGATACCTAGACATCTGCAGACGCTATTTCCTAGCAAGGAAGTGTCGCATTTACATTCATTTGAAGTGTAGACGAGGAATACATGATACTTCGCAAATCATATTATATCTTACCATGAATCATAGAAATGAGATGCGATATCGTGCTTTAAGAAGCATTAGAAAGCTATTGCTACGATACGTAGACATCTGCAAACGCTATTTCCTAGCGAGGAAGTATCGCATTCACATTCATTTGAAGTGTAGACGAGGAATACATAACACTTCGCAAATCATGTTATATCTTACCATGAAACATAGAAATGAGATGCGATATCGCGTTTTAAGAAGCATTTGAACTCTATTGCGTCGATACGTAGACATCTGCAAACGCTATTTCCTAGCGAGGAAGTGTCGCATTTACATTCATTTGAAGTGTAGATGAGGAATACATAACACTTCGCAAATCATATTATATCTTACCATTAAACATAGAAATGAGATGCGATATCGCGTTTTAAGAAGCATTAGAAATCCATTGCTACGATACGTAGACATCTGCAAACGCCATTTCCTAGCGAGGAAGTGTCGCATTCACATTCATTTGAAGTGTAGACGAGGAATACATGATACTTCGCAAATCATATTATATATTACCATGAAACATAGAAATGAGATGCGATATCGCGATTTAAGAATCATAAGAACTCTATTGCTACGATACGTAGACATCTGCATACGCTATTTCCTTGCAAGGAAGTGTCGCATTTACATTCATTTGAAGTGCAGACGAGGAATACATAACACTTCGCAAATCATATTATATCTTACCATGAAACATGGGAATGAGATGCGATATCGCGTTCTAAGAATCATAAGAACTCTATTGCTTCGATACGTAGTCATCTGCAAACGCTATTTCCTAGCGAGGAAGTATCGCATTCACATTCATTTGAAGTGTAGACGAGGAATACATAACACTTCGCAAATCATATTATATCTTACCATGAAACATAGAAATGAGATGCGATATTGCGTTTTAAGAGCCATTAGAAATCTATTGCTACGATACCTATACATCTGCAGACGCTATTTCCTTGCAAGGAAGTGTAGCATTTACATTCATTTGAAGTGTAGACGAGGAATACATAACACTTCGCAAATCATATTATATCTTACCATTAAACATAGAAATGAGATGCGATATCGCGATTTAAGAATCATAAGAACTCTATTGCTACGATACCTAGACATCTGCAGACGCTATTTCCTAGCAAGGAAGTGTCGCATTTACATTCATTTGAAGTGTAGACGAGGAATACATGATACTTCGCAAATCATATTATATCTTACCATGAATCATAGAAATGAGATGCGATGTCGCGTTTTAAGAAGCATTAGAACTCTATTGCTACGATACCTAGACATCTGCAGACGCTATTTCCTAGCAAGGAAGTGTCGCATTTACATTCATTTGAAGTGTAGACGAGGAATACATGATACTTCGCAAATCATATTATATCTTACCATGAATCATAGAAATGAGATGCGATATCGTGCTTTAAGAAGCATTAGAAAGCTATTGCTACGATACGTAGACATCTGCAAACGCTATTTCCTAGCGAGAAGTATCGCATTCACATTCATTTGAAGTGTAGACGAGGAATACATAACACTTCGCAAATCATGTTATATCTTACCATGAAACATAGAAATGAGATGCGATATCGCGTTTTAAGAAGCATTTGAACTCTATTGCTTCGATACGTAGACATCTGCAAACGCTATTTCCTAGCGAGGAAGTGTCGCATTTACATTCATTTGAAGTGTAGACGAGGAATACATAACACTTCGCAAATCATATTATATCTTACCATGAAACATAGAAATGAGATGCGATATCGCGTTTTTAAGAAGCATTTGAACTCTATTGCTTCGATACGTAGACATCTGCAAACGCTATTTCCTAGCGAGGAAGTGTCGCATTTACATTCATTTGAAGTGTAGACGAGGAATACATAACACTTCGCAAATCATATTATATCTTACCATGAAATATAGAAATGAGATGCGATATCGCGTTTTAGGAATCATATGAACTCTATTGCTACGATACGTAGACATCTGCAATCTCTATTTCCTTGCAAGGAAGTGTCGCATTTACATTCATTTGAATCGTAGACGAGGAATGCATAACACTTCGCAATGAATATTATATCTTACCATGAAACATAGAAATGAGATGCGATATCGCGTTTTAGGTAGCATTAGAACTCTATTGCTACGATACCTAGACATCTGCAGACGCTATTTCCTAGCAAGGAAGTGTCGCATTTACATTCATTTGAAACGTAGACGAGGAATGCATAACAATTCGCAATGAATATTATATCTTATCATGAAACATAGATATGAGATGCAATATCTCGTTTTAAGAAGCATTTGAACTCTATTGCTTCGATACGTAGACATCTGCAAACGCTATTTCCTAGCGAGGAAGTGTCGCATTTACATTCATTTGAAGTGTAGACGAGGAATACATAACACTTCGCAAATCATATTATATCTTACCATGAAATATAGAAATGAGATGCGATATCGCGTTTTAGGAATCATATGAACTCTATTGCTACGATACGTAGACATCTGCAATCTCTATTTCCTTGCAAGGAAGTGTCGCATTTACATTCATTTGAAGTGTAGACGAGGAATACATAACACTTCGCAAATCATATTATATCTTACCATGAAACATAGAAATGAGATGCGATATCGCGTTTTAAGTAGCATTAGAACCCTATTGCTACGATACCTAGACATCTGCAAACGCTATTTCCTCGCAAGGTAGTATCGCATTTACATTCATTTGAAGTGTAGACGTGGAATACATGACACTTCGCAAATCATATTATATCTTACCATGAAACATAGAAATGAGATGCGATATCGCGTTTTAAGTAGCATTAGAACTCTATTGCTACGATACCTAGACATCTGCAAACGCTATTTCCTTGCAAGGTAGTATCGCATTTACATTCATTTGAAGTGTAGACGTGGAATACATGACACTTCGCAAATCATATTATATCTTACCATGAAACATAGAAATGAGATGCGATATCGCGTTTTAAGAAGCATTAGAATTCTATTGCTACGATACGTAGACATCTGCAAACGCTATTTCCTAGCGAGGAAGTGTCGCATTCACATTCATTTGAAGAGTAGACGAGGAATACATAATACGTCGCGAATCATATTATATCTTACCATGATAAATAGAAATGAGATGCGATATCGCGTTTTACGAATCATAAGAACTCTATTGCTACGATACGTAGACATCTGCAAACGCAATTTCCTTACAAGGAAGTGTCGCATTTACATTGATTTGAATCGTAGACGAAGAATGCATAACACTTCGCAATGAATATTATATCTTATCATGAAACATAGATATGAGATGCAATATCTCGTTTTAAGAAGCATTAGAACCCTATTGCTACGATACCTAGACATCTGCAAACGCTATTTCCTCGCAAGGTAGTATCGCATTTACATTCATTTGAAGTGTAGACGTGGAATACATGACACTTCGCAAATCATATTATATCTTACCATGAAACATAGAAATGAGATGCGATATCGCGTTTTAGGAAGCATTAGAATTCTATTGCTACGATACGTAGACATCTGCAAACGCTATTTCCTAGCGAGGAAGTGTCGCATTCACATTCATTTGAAGTGTAGACGAGGAATACATGACACTTCGCAAATCATATTATATCTTACCATGAAACATAGATAAGAGATGCAATATCTCTTTTTTAAGAAGCATTTGAACTCTATTGCTTCGATACGTAGACATCTGCAAACGCTATTTCCTAGCAAGGAAGTGTCGCATTTACATTCATTTGAAGTGTAGGCGAGGAATACATAACACTTCGCAATGAATATTACATCTTATCATGAAACATATAAATGAGATGCGATATCTTGTTTTAAGAAGCATTTGAACTCTATTGCTTCGATACGTAGACATCTGCAAACGCTATTTCCTAGCAACGAAGTGTCGCATTTACATTCATTTGATGTGTAGACGAGGACTACATAACACTTCGCAAATCATATTATATCTTACTATGTAACATAGAAATAAGATGCGATATCGCGTTTTAAGAAGCATTAGAACTCTATTGCTACGATACGTAGACATCTGCAAACGCTATTTCCCTGCAAGGAAGTGTCGCATTTACATTCATTTGAACCGTAGACGAGGAATGCAAAACACTTCGCAAAGAATATTATATCTTATCATGAGGACATAGATAAGAGATGCAATATCTCGTTTTAAGAAGCATTTGAACTCTATTGCTTCGATACGTAGTCATCTGCAAAACGCTATTTCCTAGCGAGGAAGTATCGCACTTCACATTCATTTGAAGTGTAGACGAGGAATACATAACACTTCGCAAATCATATTATATCTTACCATGAAACATAGAAATGAGATGCGATATCGCGTTTTAAGAAGCATTAGAATTCTATTGCTACGATACGTAGACATCTGCAAACGCTATTTCCTAGCGAGGAAGTGTCGCATTCACATTCATTTGAAGAGTAGACGATGAATACATAATACGTCGCGAATCATATTATATCTTACCATGAAAAATAGAAATGAGATGCTATATCGCGTTTTAAGAATCATAAGAACTCTATTGCTACGATACGTAGACATCTGCAAACGCAATTTCCTTACAAGGAAGTGTCGCATTTACATTGATTTGAATCGTAGACGAAGAATGCATAACACTTCGCAATGAATATTATATCTTATCATGAAACATAGATATGAGATGCAATATCTCGTTTTAAGAAGCATAAGAACTCTATTGCTACGATAGATAGACATCTGCAAACGCTCTTTCCTAGCAAGGAAGTGTCGCATTTACATTCATTTGAAGTGTAGGCGAGGACTACATAACACTTCGCAAATCATATTATATCTTACCATGAAACATAGAAATGAGATGCGATATCGCGATTTAAGAATCATAAGAACTCTATTGCTACGATACCTAGACATCTGCAGACGCTATTTCCTAGCAAGGAAGTGTCGCATTTACATTCATTTGAAGTGTAGACGTGGAATACATAACACTTCGCAAATCATATTATATCTTACTATGAAACATAGAAATGAGATTCGATATCGCGTTTTAAGAAGCATTAGAAAGCTATTGCTACGATACGTAGACATCTGCAAACGCTATTTCCTAGCGAGGAAGTATCGCATTCACATTCATTTGAAGTGTAGACGAGGAATACATAACACTTCGCAAATCATATTATATCTTACCATGAAACATTGAAATGAGATGCGATGTCGCGTTTTAAGAAGCATTAGAACTCTATTGCTACGATACCTAGACATCTGCAGAAGCTATTTCCTAGCAAGGAAGTGTCGCATTTACATTCATTTGAAATGTAGACGAGGAATACATGATACTTCGCAAATCATATTATATCTTACCATGAAACATAGAAATGAGATGCGATATCGTGCTTTAAGAAGCATTAGAAAGCTATTGCTACGATACGTAGACATCTGCAGACGCTATTTCCTAGCGAGGAAGTATCGCATTCACATTCATTTGAAGTGTAGACGAGGAATACATAACACTTCGCAAATCATGTTATATCTTACCATGAAACATAGAAATGAGATGCGATATCGCGTTTTAAGAAGCATTTGAACTCTATTGCTTCGATACGTAGACATCTGCAAACGCTATTTCCTAGCGAGGAAGTGTCGCATTTACATTCATTTGAAGTGTAGACGAGGAATACATAACACTTCGCAAATCATATTATATCTTACCATGAAACATAGAAATGAGATGCGATATCGCGTTTTAAGAAGCATTTGAACTCTATTGCTTCGATACGTAGACATCTGCAAACGCTATTTCCTAGCGAGGAAGTGTCGCATTTACATTCATTTGAAGTGTAGACGAGGAATACATAACACTTCGCAAATCATATTATATCTTACCATGAAACATAGAAATGAGATGCGATATCGCGTTTTAAGAAGCATTTGAACTCTATTGCTTCGATACGTAGACATCTGCAAACGCAATTTCCTAGCGAGGAAGTATCGCATTCACATTCATTTGAAGTGTAGACGAGGAATACATAACACTTCGCAAATCATGTTATATCTTACCATGAAACATAGAAATGAGATGCGATATCGCGTTTTAAGAAGCATTTGAACTCTATAGCTTCGATACGTAGACATCTGCAAACGCTATTTCCTAGCGAGGAAGTGTCGCATTTACATTCATTTGAAGTGTAGACGAGGAATACATAACACTTCGCAAATCATATTATATCTTACCATGAAACATAGAAATGAGATGCGATATCGCGTTTTAAGAAGCATTTGAACTCTATTGCTTCGATACGTAGACATCTGCAAACGCTATTTCCTAGCGAGGAAGTGTCGCATTTACATTCATTTGAAGTGTAGACGAGGAATACATAACACTTCGCAAATCATATTATATCTTACCATGAAACATAGAAATGAGATTCGATATCGCGTTTTAAGAAGCATTAGATAGCTATTGCTACGATACGTAGACATCTGCAAACGCCATTTCCTAGCGAGGAAGTATCGCATTTACATTCATTTGAAGTGTAGACGAGGAATACATAACACTTCGCAAATCATATTATATCTTACCATGAAATATAGAAATGAGATGCGATATCGCGTTTTAGGAATCATATGAACTCTATTGCTACGATACGTAGACATCTGCAATCTCTATTTCCTTGCAAGGAAGTGTCGCGTTTACATTCATTTGAAGTGTAGACGAGGAATACATAACACTTCGCAAATCATATTATATCTTACCATGAAACATAGAAATGAGATGCGATATCGCGTTTTAAGTAGCATTAGAACCCTATTGCTACGATACCTAGACATCTGCAAACGCTATTTCCTCGCAAGGTAGTATCGCATTTACATTCATTTGAAGTGTAGACGTGGAATACATGACACTTCGCAAATCATATTATATCTTACCATGAAACATAGAAATGAGATGCGATATCGCGTTTTAAGAAGCATTAGAATTCTATTGCTACGATACGTAGACATCTGCAAACGCTATTTCCTAGCGAGGAAGTGTCGCATTCACATTCATTTGAAGTGTAGACGAGGAATACATGACACTTCGCAAATCATATTATATCTTACCATGAAACATAGATAAGAGATGCAATATCTCTTTTTTAAGAAGCATTTGAACTCTATTGCTTCGATACGTAGACATCTGCAAACGCTATTTCCTAGCAAGGAAGTGTCGCATTTACATTCATTTGAAGTGTAGGCGAGGAATACATAACACTTCGCAATGAATATTACATCTTATCATGAACATATAAATGAGATGCGATATCTTGTTTTAAGAAGCATTTGAACTCTATTGCTTCGATACGTAGACATCTGCAAACGCTATTTCCTAGCAACGAAGTGTCGCATTTACATTCATTTGAAGTGTAGACGAGGAATACATAACACTTCGCAAATCATATTATATCTTACCATGAAACATAGAAATGAGATGCGATATCGCGTTTTAAGAAGCATTTGAACTCTATTGCTTCGATACGTAGACATCTGCAAACGCTATTTCCTAGCGAGGAAGTGTCGCATTCACATTCGTTTGAAGTGTAGACGAGGAATACATGACACTTCGCAAATCATATTATATCTTACCATGAAACATAGATAAGAGATGCAATATCTCTTTTTTAAGAAGCATTTGAACTCTATTGCTTCGATACGTAGACATCTGCAAACGCTATTTCCTAGCGAGGAAGTGTCGCATTTACATTCATTTGAAGTGTAGACGAGGAATACATAACACTTCGCAAATCATATTATATCTTACCATGAAACATAGAAATGAGATGCGATATCGCGTTTTAAGAAGCATTTGAACTCTATTGCTTCGATACGTAGACATCTGCAAACGCTATTTCCTAGCGAGGAAGTGTCGCATTTACATTCATTTGAAGTGTAGACGAGGAATACATAACACTTCGCAAATCATATTATATCTTACCATGAAACATAGAAATGAGATTCGATATCGCGTTTTAAGAAGCATTAGATAGCTATTGCTACGATAGGTAGACATCTGCAAACGCCATTTCCTAGCGAGGAAGTATCGCATTCACATTCATTTGAAGTGTAGACGAGGAATACATAACACTTCGCAAATCATGTTATATCTTACCATGAAACATAGAAATGAGATGCGATATCGCGTTTTAGGAATCATATGAACTCTATTGCTACGATACGTAGACATCTGCAATCGCTATTTCCTTGCAAGGAAGTGTAGCATTTACATTCATTTGAAGTGTAGACGAGGAATACATAACACTTCGCAAATCATATTATATCTTACCATGAAACATAGAAATGAGATGCGATATCGCGATTTAAGAATCATAAGAACTCTATTGCTACGATACCTAGACATCTGCAGACGCTATTTCCTAGCAAGGAAGGGTCGCATTTACATTCATTTGAAGTGTAGACGAGGAATACATAACACTTCGCAAATCATATTATATCTTACTATGAAACATAGAAATGAGATTCGATATCGCGTTTTAAGAAGCATTAGAAAGCTATTGCTACGATACGTAGACATCTGCAATCGTTATTTCCTTGCAAGGAAGTGTAGCATTTACATTCATTTGAAGTGTAGACGAGGATACATAACACTTCGCAAATCATATTATATCTTACCATGAAACATAGAAATGAGATGCGATATCGCGATTTAAGAATCATAAGAACTCTATTGCTACGATACCTAGACATCTGCAGACGCTATTTCCTAGCAAGGAAGTGTCGCATTTACATTCATTTGAAGTGTAGACGAGGAATACATAACACTTCGCAAATCATATTATATCTTACTATGAAACACAGAAATGAGATTCGATATCGCGTTTTAAGAAGCATTAGAAAGCTATTGCTACGATACGTAGACATCTGCAAACGCTATTTCCTAGCGAGGAAGTATCGCATTCACATTCATTTGAAGTGTAGACGAGGAATACATAACACTTCGCAAATCATATTATATCTTACCATGAAACATTGAAATGAGATGCGATGTCGCGTTTTAAGAAGCATTAGAACTCTATTGCTACGATACCTAGACATCTGCAGACGCTATTTCCTAGCAAGGAAGTGTCGCATTTACATTCATTTGAAGTGTAGACGAGGAATACATGATACTTCGCAAATCATATTATATCTTACCATGAATCATAGAAATGAGATGCGATATCGTGCTTTAAGAAGCATTAGAAAGCTATTGCTACGATACGTAGACATCTGCAAACGCTATTTCCTAGCGAGGAAGTATCGCATTCACATTCATTTGAAGTGTAGACGAGGAATACATAACACTTCGCAAATCATGTTATATCTTACCATGAAACATAGAAATGAGATGCGATATCGCGTTTTAAGAAGCATTTGAACTCTATTGCTTCGATACGTAGACATCTGCAAACGCTATTTCCTAGCGAGGAAGTGTCGCATTTACATTCTTTTGAAGTGTAGACGAGGAATACATAACACTTCGCAAATCATATTATATCTTACCATGAAACATAGAAATGAGATGCGATATCGCGTTTTAAGAAGCATTTGAACTCTATTGCTTCGATACGTAGACATCTGCAAACGCTATTTCCTAGCGAGGAAGTGTCGCATTTACATTCATTTGAAGTGTAGACGAGGAATACATAACACTTCGCAAATCATATTATATCTTACCATGAAATATAGAAATGAGATGCGATATCGCGTTTTAGGAATCATATGAACTCTATTGCTACGATACGTAGACATCTGCAATCTCTATTTCCTTGCAAGGAAGTGTCGCATTTACATTCATTTGAATCGTAGACGAGGAATGCATAACACTTCGCAATGAATATTATATCTTACCATGAAACATAGAAATGAGATGCGATATCGCGTTTTAAGTAGCATTAGAACTCTATTGCTACGATACCTAGACATCTGCAGACGCTATTTCCTAGCAAGGAAGTGTCGCATTTACATTCATTTGAAACGTAGACGAGGAATGCATAACACTTCGCAATGAATATTATATCTTATCATGAAACATAGATATGAGATGCAATATCTCGTTTTAAGAAGCATTTGAACTCTATTGCTTCGATACGTAGACATCTGCAAACGCTATTTCCTAGCGAGGAAGTGTCGCATTTACATTCATTTGAAGTGTAGACGAGGAATACATAACACTTCGCAAATCATATTATATCTTACCATGAAATATAGAAATGAGATGCGATATCGCGTTTTAGGAATCATATGAACTCTATTGCTACGATACGTAGACATCTGCAATCTCTATTTCCTTGCAAGGAAGTGTCGCATTTACATTCATTTGAAGTGTAGACGAGGAATACATAACACTTCGCAAATCATATTATATCTTACCATGAAACATAGAAATGAGATGCGATATCGCGTTTTAAGTAGCATTAGAACCCTATTGCTACGATACCTAGACATCTGCAAACGCTATTTCCTCGCAAGGTAGTATCGCATTTACATTCATTTGAAGTGTAGACGTGGAATACATGACACTTCGCAAATCATATTATATCTTACCATGAAACATAGAAATGAGATGCGATATCGCGTTTTAAGTAGCATTAGAACTCTATTGCTACGATACCTAGACATCTGCAAACGCTATTTCCTTGCAAGGTAGTATCGCATTTACATTCATTTGAAGTGTAGACGTGGAATACATGACACTTCGCAAATCATATTATATCTTACCATGAAACATAGAAATGAGATGCGATATCGCGTTTTAAGAAGCATTAGAATTCTATTGCTACGATACGTAGACATCTGCAAACGCTATTTCCTAGCGAGGAAGTGTCGCATTCACATTCATTTGAAGAGTAGACGAGGAATACATAATACGTCGCGAATCATATTATATCTTACCATGATAAGTAGAAATGAGATGCGATATCGCGTTTTAAGAATCATAAGAACTCTATTGCTACCATACGTAGACATCTGCAAACGCAATTTCCTTACAAGGAAGTGTCGCATTTACATTGATTTGAATCGTAGACGAAGAATGCATAACACTTCGCAATGAATATTATATCTTATCATGAAACATAGATATGAGATGCAATATCTCGTTTTAAGAAGCATTAGAACTCTATTGCTACGATAGATAGACATCTGCAAACGCTCTTTCCTAGCAAGGAAGTGTCGCATTTACATTCATTTGAAGTGTAGACGAGGAATACATAACACTTCGCAAATCATATTATATCTTACCATGAAACATAGAAATGAGATGCGATATCGCGTTTTAAGAAGCATTTGAACTCTATTGCTTCGATACGTAGACATCTGCAAACGCTATTTCCTAGCGAGGAAGTGTCGCATTTACATTCATTTGAAGTGTAGACGAGGAATACATAACACTTCGCAAATCATATTATATCTTACCATGAAACATAGAAATGAGATGCGATATCGCGTTTTAAGAAGCATTTGAACTCTATTGCTTCGATACGTAGACATCTGCAAACGCTATTTCCTAGCGAGGAAGTGTCGCATTTACATTCATTTGAAGTGTAGACGAGGAATACATAACACTTCGCAAATCATATTATATCTTACCATGAAATATAGAAATGAGATGCGATATCGCGTTTTAGGAATCATATGAACTCTATTGCTACGATACGTAGACATCTGCAATCTCTATTTCCTTGCAAGGAAGTGTCGCATTTACATTCATTTGAATCGTAGACGAGGAATGCATAACACTTCGCAATGAATATTATATCTTACCATGAAACATAGAAATGAGATGCGATATCGCGTTTTAAGTAGCATTAGAACTCTATTGCTACGATACCTAGACATCTGCAGACGCTATTTCCTAGCAAGGAAGTGTCGCATTTACATTCATTTGAAACGTAGACGAGGAATGCATAACACTTCGCAATGAATATTATATCTTATCATGAAACATAGATATGAGATGCAATATCTCGTTTTAAGAAGCATTTGAACTCTATTGCTTCGATACGTAGACATCTGCAAACGCTATTTCCTAGCGAGGAAGTGTCGCATTTACATTCATTTGAAGTGTAGACGAGGAATACATAACACTTCGCAAATCATATTATATCTTACCATGAAATATAGAAATGAGATGCGATATCGCGTTTTAGGAATCATATGAACTCTATTGCTACGATACGTAGACATCTGCAATCTCTATTTCCTTGCAAGGAAGTGTCGCATTTACATTCATTTGAAGTGTAGACGAGGAATACATAACACTTCGCAAATCATATTATATCTTACCATGAAACATAGAAATGAGATGCGATATCGCGTTTTAAGTAGCATTAGAACCCTATTGCTACGATACCTAGACATCTGCAAACGCTATTTCCTCGCAAGGTAGTATCGCATTTACATTCATTTGAAGTGTAGACGTGGAATACATGACACTTCGCAAATCATATTATATCTTACCATGAAACATAGAAATGAGATGCGATATCGCGTTTTAAGTAGCATTAGAACTCTATTGCTACGATACCTAGACATCTGCAAACGCTATTTCCTTGCAAGGTAGTATCGCATTTACATTCATTTGAAGTGTAGACGTGGAATACATGACACTTCGCAAATCATATTATATCTTACCATGAAACATAGAAATGAGATGCGATATCGCGTTTTAAGAAGCATTAGAATTCTATTGCTACGATACGTAGACATCTGCAAACGCTATTTCCTAGCGAGGAAGTGTCGCATTCACATTCATTTGAAGAGTAGACGAGGTATACATAATACGTCGCGAATCATATTATATCTTACCATGATAAGTAGAAATGAGATGCGATATCGCGTTTTAAGAATCATAAGAACTCTATTGCTACCATACGTAGACATCTGCAAACGCAATTTCCTTACAAGGAAGTGTCGCATTTACATTGATTTGAATCGTAGACGAAGAATGCATAACACTTCGCAATGAATATTATATCTTATCATGAAACATAGATATGAGATGCAATATCTCGTTTTAAGAAGCATTAGAACTCTATTGCTACGATAGATAGACATCTGCAAACGCTCTTTCCTAGAAAGGAAGTGTCGCATTTACATTCATTTGAAGTGTAGGCGAGGACTACATAACACTTCGCAAATCATATTATATCTTACCATGAAACATAGAAATGAGATGCGATATCGCGATTTAAGAATCATAAGAACTCTATTGCTACGATACCTAGACATCTGCAAACGCCATTTCCTAGCGAGGAAGTATCGCATTTACATTCATTTGAAGTGTAGACGAGGAATACATAACACTTCGCAAATCATATTATATCTTACCATGAAATATAGAAATGAGATGCGATATCGCGTTTTAGGAATCATATGAACTCTATTGCTACGATACGTAGACATCTGCAATCTCTATTTCCTTGCAAGGAAGTGTCGCATTTACATTCATTTGAAGTGTAGACGAGGACTACATAACACTTCGCAAATCATATTATATCTTACTATGTAACATAGAAATAAGATGCGATATCGCGTTTTAAGAAGCATTAGAACTCTATTGCTACGATACGTAGACATCTGCAAACGCTATTTCCCTGCAAGGAAGTGTCGCATTTACATTCATTTGAACCGTAGACGAGGAATGCAAAACACTTCGCAAAGAATATTATATCTTATCATGAGACATAGATAAGAGATGCAATATATCGTTTTAAGAAGCATTTGAACTCTATTGCTTCGATACGTAGTCATCTGCAAACGCTATTTCCTAGCGAGGAAGTATCGCATTCACATTCATTTGAAGTGTAGACGAGGAATACATAACACTTCGCAAATCATATTATATCTTACCATGAAACATAGAAATGAGATGCGATATCGCGTTTTAAGAAGCATTAGAATTCTATTGCTACGATACGTAGACATCTGCAAACGCTATTTCCTAGCGAGGAAGTGTCGCATTCACATTCATTTGAAGAGTAGACGATGAATACATAATACGTCGCGAATCATATTATATCTTACCATGAAAAATAGAAATGAGATGCGATATCGCGTTTTAAGAATCATAAGAACTCTATTGCTACGATACGTAGACATCTGCAAACGCAATTTCCTTACAAGGAAGTGTCGCATTTACATTGATTTGAATCGTAGACGAAGAATGCATAACACTTCGCAATGAATATTATATCTTATCATGAAACATAGATATGAGATGCAATATCTCGTTTTAAGAAGCATAAGAACTCTATTGCTACGATAGATAGACATCTGCAAACGCTCTTTCCTAGCAAGGAAGTGTCGCATTTACATTCATTTGAAGTGTAGGCGAGGACTACATAACACTTCGCAAATCATATTATATCTTACCATGAAACATAGAAATGAGATGCGATATCGCGATTTAAGAATCATAAGAACTCTATTGCTACGATACCTAGACATCTGCAGACGCTATTTCCTAGCAAGGAAGTGTCGCATTTACATTCATTTGAAGTGTAGACGAGGAATACATAACACTTCGCAAATCATATTATATCTTACTATGAAACATAGAAATGAGATTCGATATCGCGTTTTAAGAAGCATTAGAAAGCTATTGCTACGATACGTAGACATCTGCAAACGCTATTTCCTAGCGAGGAAGTATCGCATTCACATTCATTTGAAGTGTAGACGAGGAATACATAACACTTCGCAAATCATATTATATCTTACCATGAAACATTGAAATGAGATGCGATGTCGCGTTTTAAGAAGCATTAGAACTCTATTGCTACGATACCTAGACATCTGCAGACGCTATTTCCTAGCAAGGAAGTGTCGCATTTACATTCATTTGAAATGTAGACGAGGAATACATGATACTTCGCAAATCATATTATATCTTACCATGAAACATAGAAATGAGATGCGATATCGTGCTTTAAGAAGCATTAGAAAGCTATTGCTACGATACGTAGACATCTGCAGACGCTATTTCCTAGCGAGGAAGTATCGCATTCACATTCATTTGAAGTGTAGACGAGGAATACATAACACTTCGCAAATCATGTTATATCTTACCATGAAACATAGAAATGAGATGCGATATCGCGTTTTAAGAAGCATTTGAACTCTATTGCTTCGATACGTAGAAATCTGCAAACGCTATTTCCTAGCGAGGAAGTGTCGCATTTACATTCATTTGAAGTGTAGACGAGGAATACATAACACTTCGCAAATCATATTATATCTTACCATGAAACATAGAAATGAGATGCGATATCGCGTTTTAAGAAGCATTTGAACTCTATTGCTTCGATACGTAGACATCTGCAAACGCTATTTCCTAGCGAGGAAGTGTCGCATTTACATTCATTTGAAGTGTAGACGAGGAATACATAACACTTCGCAAATCATATTATATCTTACCATGAAACATAGAAATGAGATGCGATATCGCGTTTTAAGAAGCACTTGAACTCTATTGCTTCGATACGTAGACATCTGCAAACGCAATTTCCTAGCGAGGAAGTATCGCATTCACATTCATTTGAAGTGTAGACGAGGAATACATAACACTTCGCAAATCATGTTATATCTTACCATGAAACATAGAAATGAGATGCGATATCGCGCTTTAAGAAGCATTTGAACTCTATAGCTTCGATACGTAGACATCTGCAAACGCTATTTCCTAGCGAGGAAGTGTCGCATTTACATTCATTTGAAGTGTAGACGAGGAATACATAACACTTCGCAAATCATATTATATCTTACCATGAAACATAGAAATGAGATGCGATATCGCGTTTTAAGAAGCATTTGAACTCTATTGCTTCGATACGTAGACATCTGCAAACGCTATTTCCTAGCGAGGAAGTGTCGCATTTACATTCATTTGAAGTGTAGACGAGGAATACATAACACTTCGCAAATCATATTATATCTTACCATGAAACATAGAAATGAGATTCGATATCGCGTTTTAAGAAGCATTAGATAGCTATTGCTACGATACGTAGACATCTGCAAACGCCATTTCCTAGCGAGGAAGTATCGCATTTACATTCATTTGAAGTGTAGACGAGGAATACATAACACTTCGCAAATCATATTATATCTTACCATGAAATATAGAAATGAGATGCGATATCGCGTTTTAGGAATCATATGAACTCTATTGCTACGATACGTAGACATCTGCAATCTCTATTTCCTTGCAAGGAAGTGTCGCGTTTACATTCATTTGAAGTGTAGACGAGGAATACATAACACTTCGCAAATCATATTATATCTTACCATGAAACATAGAAATGAGATGCGATATCGCGTTTTAAGTAGCATTAGAACCCTATTGCTACGATACCTAGACATCTGCAAACGCTATTTCCTCGCAAGGTAGTATCGCATTTACATTCATTTGAAGTGTAGACGTGGAATACATGACACTTCGCAAATCATATTATATCTTACCATGAAACATAGAAATGAGATGCGATATCGCGTTTTAAGAAGCATTAGAATTCTATTGCTACGATACGTAGACATCTGCAAACGCTATTTCCTAGCGAGGAAGTGTCGCATTCACATTCATTTGAAGTGTAGACGAGGAATACATGACACTTCGCAAATCATATTATATCTTACCATGAAACATAGATAAGAGATGCAATATCTCTTTTTTAAGAAGCATTTGAACTCTATTGCTTCGATACGTAGACATCTGCAAACGCTATTTCCTAGCAAGGAAGTGTCGCATTTACATTCATTTGAAGTGTAGGCGAGGAATACATAACACTTCGCAATGAATATTACATCTTATCATGAACATATAAATGAGATGCGATATCTTGTTTTAAGAAGCATTTGAACTCTATTGCTTCGATACGTAGACATCTGCAAACGCTATTTCCTAGCAACGAAGTGTCGCATTTACATTCATTTGATGTGTAGACGAGGACTACATAACACTTCGCAAATCATATTATATCTTACTATGTAACATAGAAATAAGATGCGATATCGCGTTTTAAGAAGCATTAGAACTCTATTGCTACGATACGTAGACATCTGCAAACGCTATTTCCCTGCAAGGAAGTGTCGCATTTACATTCATTTGAACCGTAGACGAGGAATGCAAAACACTTCGCAAAGAATATTATATCTTATCATGAGACATAGATAAGAGATGCAATATCTCGTTTTAAGAAGCATTTGAACTCTATTGCTTCGATACGTAGTCATCTGCAAACGCTATTTCCTAGCGAGGAAGTATCGCATTCACATTCATTTGAAGTGTAGACGAGGAATACATAACACTTCGCAAATCATATTATATCTTACCATGAAACATAGAAATGAGATGCGATATCGCGTTTTAAGAGCCATTAGAACTCTATTGCTACGATACCTATACATCTGCAGACGCTATTTCCTAGCAAGGTAGTGTCGCATTTACATTCATTTGAAGTGTAGACGAGGAATACATAACACTTCGCAAATCATATTATATCTCACTATGAAACATAGAAATGAGATTCGATATCGCGTTTTAAGAAGCATTAGAAAGCTATTGCTACGATACGTAGACATCTGCAAACGCTATTTCCTAGCGAGGAAGTATCGCATTCACATTCATTTGAAGTGTAGACGAGGAATACATAACACTTCGCAAATCATATTATATCTTACCATGAAACATTGAAATGAGATGCGATGTCGCGTTTTAAGAAGCATTAGAACTCTATTGCTACGAAACCTAGACATCTGCAGACGCTATTTCCTAGCAAGGAAGTGTCGCATTTACATTCATTTGAAATGTAGACGAGGAATACATGATACTTCGCAAATCATATTATATCTTACCATGAAACATAGAAATGAGATGCGATATCGTGCTTTAAGAAGCATTAGAAAGCTATTGCTACGATACGTAGACATCTGCAGACGCTATTTCCTAGCGAGGAAGTATCGCATTCACATTCATTTGAAGTGTAGACGAGGAATACATAACACTTCCCAAATCATGTTATATCTTACCATGAAACATAGAAATGAGATGCGATATCGCGTTTTAAGAAGCATTTGAACTCTATTGCTTCGATACGTAGACATCTGCAAACGCTATTTCCTAGCGAGGAAGTGTCGCATTTACATTCATTTGAAGTGTAGACGAGGAATACATAACACTTCGCAAATCATATTATATCTTACCATGAAACATAGAAATGAGATGCGATATCGCGTTTTAAGAAGCATTTGAACTCTATTGCTTCGATACGTAGACATCTGCAAACGCTATTTCCTAGCGAGGAAGTATCGCATTCACATTCATTTGAAGTGTAGACGAGGAATACATAACACTTCGCAAATCATATTATATCTTACCATGAAACATTGAAATGAGATGCGATGTCGCGTTTTAAGAAGCATTAGAACTCTATTGCTACGATACCTAGACATCTGCAGACGCTATTTCCTAGCAAGGAAGTGTCGCATTTACATTCATTTGAAGTGTAGACGAGGAATACATGATACTTCGCAAATCATATTATATCTTACCATGAATCATAGAAATGAGATGCGATATCGTGCTTTAAGAAGCATTAGAAAGCTATTGCTACGATACGTAGACATCTGCAAACGCTATTTCCTAGCGAGGAAGTATCGCATTCACATTCATTTGAAGTGTAGACGAGGAATACATAACACTTCGCAAATCATGTTATATCTTACCATGAAACATAGAAATGAGATGCGATATCGCGTTTTAAGAAGCATTTGAACTCTATTGCTTCGATACGTAGACATCTGCAAACGCTATTTCCTAGCGAGGAAGTGTCGCATTTACATTCATTTGAAGTGTAGACGAGGAATACATAACACTTCGCAAATCATATTATATCTTACCATGAAACATAGAAATGAGATTCGATTTCGCGTTTTAAGAAGCATTAGATAGCTATTGCTACGATACGTAGACATCTGCAAACGCCATTTCCTAGCGAGGAAGTATCGCATTTACATTCATTTGAATTGTAGACGAGGAATACATAACACTTCGCAAATCATATTATATCTTACCATGAAATATAGAAATGAGATGCGATATCGCGTTTTAGGAATCATATGAACTCTATTGCTACGATACGTAGACATCTGCAATCTCTATTTCCTTGCAGGGAAGTGTCGCATTTACATTCATTTGAAGTGTAGACGAGGAATACATAACACTTCGCAAATCATATTATATCTTACCATGAAACATAGAAATGAGATGCGATATCGCGTTTTAAGAGCCATTAGAACTCTATTGCTACGATACCTATACATCTGCAGACGCTATTTCCTAGCAAGGTAGTGTCGCATTTACATTCATTTGAAGTGTAGACGAGGAATACATAACACTTCGCAAATCATATTATATCTTACCATGAAACATAGAAATGAGATGCGATATCGCGTTTTAAGTAGCATTAGAACTCTATTGCTACGATACCTAGACATCTGCAAACGCTATTTCCTTGCAAGGTAGTATCGCATTTACATTCATTTGAAGTGTAGACGTGGAATACATGACACTTCGCAAATCATATTATATCTTACCATGAAACATAGAAATGAGATGCGATATCGCGTTTTAAGAAGCATTAGAATTCTATTGCTACGATACGTAGACATCTGCAAACGCTATTTCCTAGCGAGGAAGTGTCGCATTCACATTCATTTGAAGAGTAGACGAGGAATACATAATACGTCGCGAATCATATTATATCTTACCATGAAAAATAGAAATGAGATGCGATATCGCGTTTTAAGAATCATAAGAACTCTATTGCTACGATACGTAGACATCTGCAAACGCAATTTCCTTACAAGGAAGTGTCGCATTTACATTGATTTGAATCGTAGACGAAGAATGCATAACACTTCGCAATGAATATTATATCTTATCATGAAACATAGATATGAGATGCAATATCTCGTTCTAAGAAGCATTAGAACTCTATTGCTACGATAGATAGACATCTGCAAACGCTCTTTCCTAGCAAGGAAGTGTCGCATTTACATTCATTTGAAGTGTAGGCGAGGACTACATAACACTTCGCAAATCATATTATATCTTACCATGAAACATAGAAATGAGATGCGATATCGCGATTTAAGAATCATAAGAACTCTATTGCTACGATACCTAGACATCTGCAGACGCTATTTCCTAGCAAGGAAGTGTCGCATTTACATTCATTTGAAGTGTAGACGAGGAATACATAACACTTCGCAAATCATATTATATCTTACCATGAAACATAGAAATGAGATGCGATATCGTGCTTTAAGAAGCATTAGAAAGCTATTGCTACGATACGTAGACATCTGCAAACGCTATTTCCTAGCGAGGAAGTATCGCATTCACATTCATTTGAAGTGTAGACGAGGAATACATAACACTTCGCAAATCATGTAATATCTTACCATGAAACATAGAAATGAGATGCGATATCGCGTTTTAAGAAGCATTTGAACTCTATTGCTTCGATACGTAGACATCTGCAAACGCTATTTCCTAGCGAGGAAGTGTCGCATTTACATTCATTTGAAGTGTAGACGAGGAATACATAACACTTCGCAAATCATATTATATCTTACCATGAAACATAGAAATGAGATGCGATATCGCGTTTTAAGAAGCATTTGAACTCTATTTTTTTGATACGTAGACATCTGCAAACCCTATTTCCCAGCGAGGAAGTGTCGCATTTACATTCATTTGAAGTGTAGACGAGGAATACATAACACTTCGCAAATCATATTATATCTTACCATGAAACATAGAAATGAGATTCGATATCGCGTTTTAAGAAGCATTAGATAGCTATTGCTACGATACGTAGACATCTGCAAGCGCCATTTCCTAGCGAGGAAGTATCGCATTCACATTCATTTGAAGTGTTGACGAGGAATACATAACACTTCGCAAATCATGTTATATCTTACCATGAAACATAGAAATGAGATGCGATATCGCGTTTTAGGAATCATATGAACTCTATTGCTACGATACGTAGACATCTGCAATCGCTATTTCCTTGCAAGGAAGTGTAGCATTTACATTCATTTGAAGTGTAGACGAGGAATACATAACACTTCGCAAATCATATTATATCTTACCATGAAACATAGAAATGAGATGCGATATCGCGATTTAAGAATCATAAGAACTCTATTGCTACGATACCTAGACATCTGCAGACGCTATTTCCTAGCAAGGAAGTGTCGCATTTACATTCATTTGAAGTGTAGACGAGGAATACATAACACTTCGCAAATCATATTATATCTTACTATGAAACATAGAAATGAGATTCGATATCGCGTTTTAAGAAGCATTAGAAAGCTATTGCTACGATACGTAGACATCTGCAAACGCTATTTCCTAGCGAGGAACTATCGCATTCACATTCATTTGAAGTGTAGACGAGGAATACATAACACTTCGCAAATCATATTATATCTTACCATGAAACATTGAAATGAGATGCGATGTCGCGTTTTAAGAAGCATTAGAACTCTATTGCTACGATACCTAGACATCTGCAGACGCTATTTCCTAGCAAGGAAGTGTCGCATTTACATTCATTTGAGGTGTAGACGAGGAATACATGATACTTCGCAAATCATATTATATCTTACCATGAATCATAGAAATGAGATGCGATATCGTGCTTTAAGAAGCATTAGAAAGCTATTGCTACGATACGTAGACATCTGCAAACGCTATTTCCTAGCGAGGAAGTATCGCATTCACATTCATTTGAAGTGTAGACGAGGAATACATAACACTTCGCAAATCATGTTATATCTTACCATGAAACATAGAAATGAGATGCGATATCGCGTTTTAAGAAGCATTTGAACTCTATTGCTTCGATACGTAGACATCTGCAAACGCTATTTCCTAGCGAGGAAGTGTCGCATTTACATTCATTTGAAGTGTAGACGAGGAATACATAACACTTCGCAAATCATATTATATCTTACCATGAAACATAGAAATGAGATGCGATATCGCGTTTTAAGTAGCATTAGAACTCTATTGCTACGATACCTAGACATCTGCAAACGCTATTTCCTTGCAAGGTAGTATCGCATTTACATTCATTTGAAGTGTAGACGTGGAATACATGACACTTCGCAAATCATATTATATCTTACCATGAAACATAGAAATGAGATGCGATATCGCGTTTTAAGAAGCATTAGAATTCTATTGCTACGATACGTAGACATCTGCAAACGCTATTTCCTAGCGAGGAAGTGTCGCATTCACATTCATTTGAAGAGTAGACGAGGAATACATAATACGTCGCGAATCATATTATATCTTACCATGAAAAATAGAAATGAGATGCGATATCGCGTTTTAAGAATCATAAGAACTCTATTGCTACGATACGTAGACATCTGCAAACGCAATTTCCTTACAAGGAAGTGTCGCATTTACATTGATTTGAATCGTAGACGAAGAATGCATAACACTTCGCAATGAATATTATATCTTATCATGAAACATAGATATGAGATGCAATATCTCGTTTTAAGAAGCATTAGAACTCTATTGCTACGATAGATAGACATCTGCAAACGCTCTTTCCTAGCAAGGAAGTGTCGCATTTACATTCATTTGAAGTGTAGGCGAGGACTACATAACACTTCGCAAATCATATTATATCTTACCATGAAACATAGAAATGAGATGCGATATCGCGATTTAAGAATCATAAGAACTCTATTGCTACGATACCTAGACATCTGCAGACGCTATTTCCTAGCAAGGAAGTGTCGCATTTACATTCATTTGAAGTGTAGACGAGGAATACATAACACTTCGCAAATCATATTATATCTTACTATGAAACATAGAAATGAGATTCGATATCGCGTTTTAAGAAGCATTAGAAAGCTATTGCTACGATACGTAGACATCTGCAAACGCTATTTCCTAGCGAGGAAGTATCGCATTCACATTCATTTGAAGTGTAGACGAGGAATACATAACACTTCGCAAATCATATTATATCTTACCATGAAACATTGAAATGAGATGCGATGTCGCGTTTTAAGAAGCATTAGAACTCTATTGCTACGATACCTAGACATCTGCAGACGCTATTTCCTAGCGAGGAAGTATCGCATTCACATTCATTTGAAGTGTAGACGAGGAATACATAACACTTCGCAAATCATGTTATATCTTACCATGAAACATAGAAATGAGATGCGATATCGCGTTTTAAGAAGCATTTGAACTCTATTGCTTCGATACGTAGACATCTGCAAACGCTATTTCCTAGCGAGGAAGTATCGCATTCACATTCATTTGAAGTGTAGACGAGGAATACATAACACTTCGCAAATCATATTATATCTTACCATGAAACATAGAAATGAGATGCGATATCGCGTTTTAAGAGCCAATAGAACTCTATTGCTACGATACCTATACATCTGCAGACGCTATTGCCTAGCAAGGTAGTGTCGCATTTATATTCATTTGAAGTGTAGACGAGGAATACATAACACTTCGCAAATCATGTTATATCTTACCATGAAACATAGAAATGAGATGCGATATCGCGTTTTAAGAAGCATTTGAACTCTATTGCTTCGATACGTATACATCTGCAAACGCTATTTCCTAGCGAGGAAGTGTCGCATTTACATTCATTTGAAGTTTAGACGAGGAATACATAACACTTCGCAAATCATATTATATCTTACCATGAAACATAGAAATGAGATGCGATATCGCGTTTTAAGAAGCATTTGAACTCTATTGCTTCGATACGTAGACATCTGCAAACGCTATTTCCTAGCGAGGAAGTGTCGCATTTACATTCATTTGAAGTGTAGACGAGGAATACATAACACTTCGCAAATCATATTATATCTTACCATGAAACATAGAAATGAGATTCGATATCGCGTTTTAAGAAGCATTAGATAGCTATTGCTACGATACGTAGACATCTGCAAACGCCATTTCCTAGCGAGGAAGTGTCGCATTCACATTCATTTGAAGTGTAGACGAGGAATACATGACACTTCGCAAATCATATTATATCTTACCATGAAACATAGATAAGAGATGCAATATCTCTTTTTTAAGAAGCATTTGAACTCTATTGCTTCGATACGTAGACATCTGCAAACGCTATTTCCTAGCAAGGAAGTGTCGCATTTACATTCATTTGAAGTGTAGGCGAGGAATACATAACACTTCGCAATGAATATTACATCTTATCATGAAACATATAAATGAGATGCGATATCTTGTTTTAAGAAGCATTTGAACTCTATTGCTTCGATACGTAGACATCTGCAAACGCTATTTCCTAGCAACGAAGTGTCGCATTTACATTCATTTGATGTGTAGACGAGGACTACATAACACTTCGCAAATCATATTATATCTTACTATGTAACATAGAAATAAGATGCGATATCGCGTTTTAAGAAGCATTAGAACTCTATTGCTACGATAGGTAGACATCTGCAAACGCTCTTTCCTAGCAAGGAAGTGTCGCATTTACATTCATTTGAAGTGTAGGCGAGGACTACATAACACTTCGCAAATCATATTATATCTTACCATGAAACATAGAAATGAGATGCGATATCGCTATTTAAGAAGCATTAGAAATCTATTGCTACGATACGTAGACATCTGCAAACGCCATTTCCTAGCGAGCAAGTGTCGCATTCACATTCATTTGAAGTGTAGACGAGGAATACATAACACTTCGCAAATCACATTATATCTTACCATGAAACATAGAAATGAGATGCGATATCGCGTTTTAAGAATCATAAGAACTCTATTGCTACGATACGTAGAAATCTGCAAACGCAATTTCCCTGCAAGGAAGTGTCGCATTAACATTCATTTGTATCGTAGACGAGCAATGCATAACACTTCGCAATGAATATTATATCTTATCATGAAACATAGATATGAGATGCAATATCTCGTTTTAAGAAGCATTTGAACTCTATTGCTTCGATACGTAGACATCTGCAAACGCTATTTCCTAGCGAGGAAGTGTCGCATTTACATTCATTTGAAGTGTAGACGAGGAATACATAACACTTCGCAAATCATATTATATCTTACCATGAAACATAGAAATGAGATGCGATATCGCGTTTTAAGAAGCATTTGAACTCTATTGCTTCGATACGTAGACATCTGCAAACGCTATTTCCTAGCGAGGAAGTGTCGCATTTACATTCATTTGAAGTGTAGACGAGGAATACATAACACTTCGCAAATCATATTATATCTTACCATGAAACATAGAAATGAGATTCGATATCGCGTTTTAAGAAGCATTAGAAAGCTATTGCTACGATACGTACACATCTGCAAACGCCATTTCCTAGCGAGGAAGTATCGCATTCACATTCATTTGAAGTGTAGACGAGGAATACATAACACTTCGCAAATCATGTTATATCTTACCATGAAACATAGAAATGAGATGCGATATCGCGTTTTAGGAATCATATGAACTCTATTGCTACGATACGTAGACATCTGCAAACGCTATTTCCTTGCAAGGGAGTGTCGCATTTACATTCATTTGAAGTGTAGACGAGGAATGCATAACACTTCGCAATGAATATTATATCTTACCATGAAACATAGAAGTGAGATGCGATATCGCGTTTTAAGAAGCATTAGAAATCTATTGCTACGATACGTAGACATCTGCAAACGCTATTTCCTAGCAACGAAGTGTCGCATTTACATTCATTTGAAGTGTAGACGAGGACTACATAACACTTCGCAAATCATATTATATCTTACCATGAAACATAGAAATGAGATGCGATATCGCGTTTTAAGAATCATAAGAACTCTATTGCTACGATACGTAGACATCTGCAAACCCTAATTCCTTGCAAGGGAGTGTCGCATTTACATTCATTTGAATCGTAGACGAGGAATGCATATCACTTCGCAATGAATATTATATCTTATCATGAAACATAGATATGAGATGCAATATCTCGTTTTAAGAAGCATTTCAACTCTATTGCTACGATACGTAGACATCTGCAAACGCTATTTCCTTGCAAGGGAGTGTCGCATTTACATTCATTTGAAGTGTAGACGAGGAATACATAACACTTCGCACATCATATTATATCTTACCATGAAACATAGAAATGAGATGCGATATCGCGTTTTAAGAAGCATTAGAACACTATTGCTACGATACCTAGACATCTGCAGACGCTATTTCCTTGCAAGGAAGTGTCGCATTTACATTCATTTGAAGTGTAGACGAGGAATACATGACACTTCGCAAATCATATTATATCTTACCATGAAACATAGAAATGAGATGCGATATCGCGTTTTAAGAAGCATTAGAACTCTATTGCTACGATAGGTAGACATTTGCAGACGCTATTTCCTAGCGAGGAAGTGTCGCATTTACATTCATTTGAAGTGTAGACGAGGAATACATAACACTTCGCACATCATATTATATCTTACCATGAAACATAGAAATGAGATGCGATATCGCGTTTTAAGAATCATAAGAACTCTATTGCTACGATACGCAGACATCTGCAAACGCTATTTCCTTGCAAGGAAGTGTCGCATTTACATTCATTTGAATCGTAGACGAGGAATGCATATCACTTCGCATTGAATATTATATCTTATCATTAAACATAGATATGAGATGCAATATCTCGTTTTAAGAAGCATTTCAACTCTATTGCTACGATACGTAGACATCTGCAAACGCTATTTCCTTGCAAGGGAGTGTCGCATTTACATTCATTTGAATCGTAGACGAGGCATGCATATCACTTCGCAATGAATATTATATCTTATCATGAAACATAGATATGAGATGCAATATCTCGTTTTAAGAAGCATTTCAACTCTATTGCTACGATACGTAGACATCTGCAAACGCTATTTCCTTGCAAGGGAGTGTCGCATTTACATTCATTTGAAGTGTAGACGAGGAATACATGACACTTCGCAAATCATATTATATCTTACCATGAAACATAGAAATGAGATGCGATATCGCGTTTCAGAAGCATTAGAACTCTATTGCTACGATAGGTAGACATTTGCAGACGCTATTTCCTAGCGAGGAAGTGTCGCATTTACATTCATTTGAAGTGTAGACGAGGAATACATGACACTTCGCAAATCATATTATATCTTACCATGAAACATAGATAAGAGATGCAATATCTCTTTTTTTAGAAGCATTTGAACTCTATTGCTTCGATACGTAGACATCTGCAAACGCTATTTCCTAGCAAGGAAGTGTCGCATTTACATTCATTTGAAGTGTAGGTGAGGAATACATAACACTTCGCAATGAATATTACATCTTATCATGAAACATAGAAATGAGATGCGTTATCTTGTTTTAAGAAGCATTTGAACTCTATTGCTTCGATACGTAGACATCTGCAAACGCTATTTCCTAACAACGAAGTGTCGCATTTACATTCATTTGAAGTGTAGACGAGGACTACATAACACTTCGCAAATCATATTATATCTTACCATGAAACATAGAAATGAGATGCGATATCGCGTTTTAAGAATCATAAGAACTCTATTGCTACGATACGTAGACATCTGCAATCTCTATTTCCTTGCAAGGAAGTGTCGCATTTACATTCATTTGAAGTGTAGACGAGGAATACATAACACTTCGCAAATCATATTATATCTTACCATGAAACATAGAAATGAGATGCGATATCGCGTTTTAAGTAGCATTAGAACCCTATTGCTACGATACCTAGACATCTGCAAACGCTATTTCCTCGCAAGGTAGTATCGCATTTACATTCATTTGAAGTGTAGACGTGGAATACATGACACTTCGCAAATCATATTATATCTTACCATGAAACATAGAAATGAGATGCGATATCGCGTTTTAAGAAGCATTAGAATTCTATTGCTACGATACGTAGACATCTGCAAACGCTATTTCCTAGCGAGGAAGTGTCGCATTCACATTCATTTGAAGTGTAGACAAGGAATACATGACACTTCGCAAATCATATTATATCTTACCATGAAACATAGAAATGAGATGCGATATCGCGTTTTAAGAAGCATTAGAATTCTATTGCTACGATACGTAGACATCTGCAAACGCTATTTCCTAGCGAGGAAGTGTCGCATTCACATTCATTTGAAGTGTAGACGAGGAATACATGACACTTCGCAAATCATATTATATCTTACCATGAAACATAGATAAGAGATGCAATATCTCTTTTTTAAGAAGCATTTGAACTCTATTGCTTCGATACGTAGACATCTGCAAACGCTATTTCCTAGCAAGGAAGTGTCGCATTTACATTCATTTGAAGTGTAGACGAGGACTACATAACACTTCGCAAATCATATTATATCTTACTATGTAACATAGAAATAAGATGCGATATCGCGTTTTAAGAAGCATTAGAACTCTATTGCTACGATACGTAGACATCTGCAAACGCTATTTCCCTGCAAGGAAGTGTCGCATTTACATTCATTTGAACCGTAGACGAGGAATGCAAAACACTTCGCAAAGAATATTATATCTTATCATGAGACATAGATAAGAGATGCAATATCTCGTTTTAAGAAGCATTTGAACTCTATTGCTTCGATACGTAGTCATCTGCAAACGCTATTTCCTAGCGAGGAAGTATCGCATTCACATTCATTTGAAGTGTAGTACGAGGAATACATAACACTTCGCAAATCATATTATATCTTACCATGAAACATAGAAATGGGATGCGATATCGCGTTTTAAGAGCCATTAGAACTCTATTGCTACGATACCTATACATCTGCAGACGCTATTTCCTAGCAAGGTAGTGTCGCATTTACATTCATTTGAAGTGTAGACGAGGAATACATAACACTTCGCAAATCATATTATATCTTACCATGAAACATAGAAATGAGATGCGATATCGCTTTTTAAGAATCATAAGAACTCTATTGCTACGATACGTAGACATCTGCAAACGCTATTTCCTTCCAAGGAAGTGTCGCATTTACATTTATTTGAAGTGTAGACGAGTAATACATAACACTTCCCCAATCATATTATATCTTACCATGAAACATAGAAATGAGATGCGATATCGCGTTTTAAGAAGCATTGGAAATCTATTGCTACGATACGTAGACATTTGCAAACGCTATATCCTAGCGAGGAAAGTGTCGCATTTACATTCATTTGAAGTGTAGACGAGAAATACATAACACTTCGCAAATCATATTATACCTTACCATGAAACATAGAAATGAGATGCGATGTCGCGTTTGAGAATCATTAGAACACTATTGCTACGATAGGTAGACATTTGCAAACGCTATATCCTAGCGAGGAAGTGTCGCATTTACATTCATTTGATGTGTAGACGAGGAATACATCACACTTCGCGAATCATATTATATCTTACCATGAAACAAAGAAATGAGATGCGATATCGCGTTTTAAGAATCATTAGAAATCTATTGCTACGATACGTAGACATCAGCAGACCCTATTTCATTGGAAGGAAGTGTCGCATTTACATTCATTTGAATCGTATACGAGGAATGCATAACACTTCGCAATGAATATTATATCTTATCATGAAACATAGATATGAGATGCAATATCTCGTTTTAAGAAGCATTTGAACTCTATTGCTTCGATACGTAGACATCTGCAAACGCTATTTCCCTGCAAGAAAGTGCCGCATTTACATTCATTTGAAGTGTAGACGAGGAATACATGACACTTCGCAAATCATATTATATCTTACCATGAAACAAAGAAATGAGATGCGATATCGCGTTTTAAGAATCATTAGAAATCTATTGCTACGATACGTAGACATCAGCAGACGCTATTTCATTGGAAGGAAGTGTCGCATTTACATTCATTTGAATCGTATACGAGGAATGCATAACACTTCGCAATGAATATTATATCTTATCATGAAACATAGATATGAGATGCAATATCTCGTTTTAAGAAGCATTTGAACTCTATTGCTACGATACCTAGACATCTGCAAACACTATTTCCTTGCAAGGAAGTGTCGCATTTACATTCATTTGAATCGTAGACGAGGAATGCATAACACTTCGCAATGAATATTATATCTTACCATGAAACATAGAAATGAGATGCGATATCGCGTTTTAAGAAGTACTAGAACACTATTGCTAAGATAGGTAGACATTTGCAAACGCTATTTCCTTGCAAGGAAGTGTCGCATTTACATTCATTTGAAGTGTAGACGAGGAATACATAACACTTCTCCAATCATATTATATCTTACCATGAAACATAGAAATGAGATGCGATATCGCGTTTTAAGAAGCATTAGAACACTATTGCTACGATACGTACACATCTCCAAACGCTATTTCCCTGCAAGGAAGTGTCGCATTTACATTCATTTGAAGTGTAGACGAGGACTACATAACACTTTGCAATGAATATTATATCTTATCATGAAACATAGATATGGGATGCAATATCTCGCTTTAAGAAGCATTTGAACTCTATTGCTTCGATACGTAGACATCTGCAAACGCTATTTCCTTGCAAGGAAGTGTCGCATTTACATTCATTTGAATTGTAGACGAGGAATACATAACACTTCGCAAATCATATTATATCTTACCATGAAACATAGAAATGAGATTCGATATCGCGTTTTAAGAATCATAAGAACTCTATTGCTACTATACGTAGACATCTGCAAACGCTATTTCCTTGCAAGGAAGTGTCGCATTTACATTCATTTGAATCGTAGACGAGGAATGCATAACAATTCGCAATGAATATTATATCTTATCATGAAACATAGATATGAGATGCAATATCTCGTTTTAAGAAGCATTTGAACTCTATTGCTTCGATACGTAGACATCTGCAAACGATATTTCCCTGCAAGGAAGTGTCGCATTTACATTCATTTGAAGTGTAGACGAGGAATACATGACACTTCGCAAATCATATTATATCTTACCATGAAACAAAGAAATGAGATGCGATATCGCGTTTTAAGAATCATTAGAAATCTATTGCTACGATACGTAGACATCAGCAGACGCTATTTCATTGGAAGGAAGTGTCGCATTTACATTCATTTGAAGTGTGGACGAGGAATAAATGACACTTCGCAAATCATATTATATCTTACCATGAAACATAGAAATGAGATTCGATATCGCGTTTTTAGAAGCATTAGAACTCTATTGCTACGATACGTAGACATCTGCAGACGCTATTTCCTTGCTAGGAAGTGTCGCATTTTCATTCATTTGAAGTGTAGACGAGGAATACATAACACTTCGCAAATCATGTTATATCTTACCATGAAACATAGAAATGAGATGCGATATCGCGTTTTAAGAATCATATGAACTCTACTGCTACGATACCTAGACATCTGCAAACGCTCTTTCCTTGCAAGGAAGTGTCGCATTAACATTCATATGAAGTGTAGACGAGGAATACATAACACTTCGCAAATAATATTATATCTTACCATGAAACATAGAAATGAGATGCGATATCGCGTTTTAGGAAGCATTAGAACTCTATTGCTACGATACCTAGACATCTGCAAACACTATTTCCTTGCAAGGAAGTGTCGCATTTACATTCATTTGAAGTGTAGACGAGGAATACATAACACTTTGCAAATCATATTATATCTTACGATGAAACATAGAAATGAGATGCGATATCGCGTTTTAAGAATCATAAGAGCTCTATTGCTACGATACATAGACAGCTGCAAACGCTCTTTCCTTGCAAGGAAGTGTAGCACTAACATTCGTATGAAGTGTAGACGAGGACTACATAACACTTCGCAATGAATATTACATCTTATCATGAAACATAGAAATGAGATTCGATATCGCGTTTTAAGAAGCATTAGAACTCTATTGCTACGATACGTAGACATCTGCAAACGCTATTTCCTTGCTAGGAAGTGTCGCATTTTCATTCATTTGAAGTGTAGACGAGAAATGCATAACACTTCGCAAATCATGTTATATCTTACCATGAAACATAGAAATGAGATGCGATATCGCGTTTTAAGAATCATATGAACTCTATTGCTACGATACGTAGACATCTGCAATCGCTATTTCCTTGCAAGGAAGTGTCGCAGTTACATTCATTTGAATCGTAGACGAGGAATACATAACACTTCGCAAATCATATTATATCTTACCATGAAACATAGAAATGAGATGCGATATCGCGTTTTAGGAAGCATTAGAACTCTATTGCTACTATACCTAGACATCTGCAAACGCTATTTCCTTGCAAGGACGTGTCGCATTTACGTTCATTTGAATCATAGACGAGGAATGCATAACACTTCGCAATGAATATTATATCTTATCATGAAACATAAATATGAGATGCAATATCTCGTTTTAAGAAGCATTTGAACTCTATTGCTTCGATACGTAGACATTTGCAAACGCTATTTCTTTGCAAGGAAGTGTCGCATTTACATTCATTTGAAGTGTAGACGAGGAATACATAACACTTGGCAAATCATATTATATCTTACCATGAAACATAGAACTGAGATGCGATATCGCGTTTTAAGAAGCATTAGAACTCTATTGCTACGATACCTAGACATCTGTAAACGCTATTTCCTTGCAAGGAAGTGTCGCATTTACATTCATTTGAATAGTAGACGAGGAATGCATAACACTTCGCAATGAATATTAAATCTTACCATGAAACATAGAAATGTGATGCGATATCGCGTTTTAAGAATCATATGAACTCTATTGCTACGATACGTAGACATCTGCAATCGCTATTTCCTTGCAAGGAAGTGTCGCATTTACTTTCATTTGAATCGCAGACGAGGAATGCATAACACTTCGCAATGAATATTATATCTTATCATGAAACATAGAAATGAGATGCAATATCTCGTTTTAAGAAGCATTTGAACTCAATTGCTTCGGTACGTAGACATCTGCAAACGCTATTTCCTTGCAAGGAAGTGTCGCATTCACATTTGTTTGAAGTGTAGACGAGGAATACATAACACTTCGCAAGTCATATTATGTCTTACCATGAAACATAGAAATGAGATGCGATATCGCGTTTTAAGAAGCATTAGAACTCTACTGCTACGATAGGTAGACATATGCAAACGCTATTTCCTTGCAAGGAAGTGTCGCATTTACATTCATTTGAAGTGTAGACGAGGAATACATCACACTTCGCCAATCATATTATATCTTAACATGAAACATATAAATGGGATGCGATATTGTGCTTTGAGAAGCATTAGAACTCTACCGCTACGACACCTAGACATCTGCAGACGCTATTTCCTTTCAAGGAAGTGCCGCATTTACATTCAATTGAATCGTATACGAGGAATACATAACACTTCGCAAATCATATTATATCTTACCATGAAACATACAAATGAGATGCGATATCGCGTATTAGGAAGCATTAGAACTCTATTGCTACGATACCTAGACATCTGCAAACGCTATTTCCTTGCAAGGAAGTGTCGCATTTACATTCATTTGAAGTGTAGACGAGGAATACATAACACTTTGCAAATCATATTATATCTTACGATGAAACATAGAAATGAGATGCGATATCAAGTTTTAAGAATCATAAGAACTCTATTGCTACGATACGTAGACATCTGCAAACGCTATTTCCTTGCAAGGAAGTGTCGCATTAACATTCATATGAAGTGTAGACGAGGAATACATAACACTTCGCAAATAATATTATATCTTACCATGAAACATAGAAATGAGATTCGATATCGCGTTTTAAGAAGCATTAGAACTCTATTGCTACGATACGTAGACATCTGCAAACGCTATTTCCTTGCTAGGAAGTGTCGCATTTTCATTCATTTGAAGTGTAGACGAGGAATACATAACACTTCGCAAATCATGTTATATCTTACCATGAAACATAGAAATGAGATGCGATATCGCGTTTTAAGAATCATATGAACTCTATTGCTACGATACCTAGACATCTGCAAACGCTATTTCCTTGCAAGGAAGTGTCGCATTTACATTCATTTGAAGTGTAGACGAGGAATACATAACACTTTGCAAATCATATTATATCTTACGATGAAACATAGAAATGAGATGCGATATCGCGTTTTAAGAATCATAAGAACTCCATTGCTACGATACGTAGACAGCTGCAAACGCTCTTTCCTTGCAAGGAAGTGTCGCATTAACATTCATATGAAGTGTAGACGAGGAATGCATAACACTTCGCAATGAATATTAAATCTTACCATGAAACATAGAAATGAGATGCGATATCGCGTTTTAAGAATCATATGAACTCTATTGCTACGATACGTAGACATCTGCAATCGCTATTTCCTTGCAAGGAAGTGTCGCATTTACTTTCATTTGAATCGCAGACGAGGAATGCATAACACTTCGCAATGAATATTATATGTTATCATGAAACATAGGTATGAGATGCAATATCTCGTTTTAAGAATCATAAGAACTCTATGGCTACGATACGTAGACACCTGCAAACGCTATTTCCTTGCAAGGAAGTGTGGCATTTACATTCATTTGAAGTGTAGACGGGGAATACATGACACTTCGCAAATCATATTATATCTTACCATGAAACATAGAAATGTGATGCGATATCGCGTTTTAAGAAGCATTGGAAATCTATTGCTACGTTACGCAGACATCTGCAAACGCTATATCCTAGCGAGGAAGTGTCGCAATCACATTCATTTGAAGTGTAGACGAGGAATACATAACACTTCGCAAAACATATTATATCTTACCATGAAACATAGAAATGAGATGCGATATCGCGTTTTAAGAAGTATTGGAACACTATTGCTAAGATAGGTAGACATTTGCAAACGCTATTTCCTTGCAAGGAAGTGTCGCATTTACATTCATTTGAAGTGTAGACGAGGAATACATAACACTTCTCCAATCATATTACATCTTACCATGAAACGTAGAAATGAGATGCGATATCGCGTTTTAAGGAGCATTGGAAATCTATTGCTACGATACATAGACATCTGCAAACGCTATATCCTAGCGAGGAAGTGTCGCATTCACATTCATTTGAAGTGTAGACGAGGAATACATGATACTTCGCGAATCATATTATATCTTACCATGAATCATAGAAATGAGATGCGATATCGCGTTTTAAGAATCATAAGAACTCTATTGCTACGATACGTAGACATCTGCAAACGCTATTTCCTTGCAAGGAAGTGTCGCATTTACATTCATTTGAAGTGTAGACGAGTAATACATAACACTTCCCCAATCATATTATATCTTACCATGAAACATAGAAATGAGATGCGATATCGCGTTTTAAGAAGCATTGGAACTCTATTGCTTCGATACGTAGACATCTGCAAACGCTATTTCCTTGCAAGGAAGAGTCGCATTTACATTCATTTGAAGCGTAGACGAGGAATACATAACACTTCTCCAATCATATTATATCTTACCATGAAACATAGAAATGAGGTGCGATATCGCGTTTTAAGAAGCATTGGAAATCTATTGCTACGATACGTAGACATCTGCAAACGCTATTTCCTTGCAAGGAGGTGTCGCATTTACATTCATTTGATGTGTAGAAGAGGAATACATAACACATCGCAAATCATATTATACCTTATCATGAAACATAGAAATGAGGAGCGATATGTCGTTTTAAGAAGCATTAGAAATCTATCCCTACGATACGTAGACATCTGCAAACGCTTTTTCCTTGCATGGAAGTGTCGCATTTACATTCATTTGAAGTGTAGAACAGGAATCCATAACACTTCGCAAATCATATTATATCTTACCATGAAACATGGAAATGAGATGCGATATCGCGTTTTAAGAAGCATTAGGACTCTATTGCTACGATACGTAGACATCTGCAAACGCTATTTCCTTGCAAGGAAGTGTCGCATTTACATTCACTTGAAGTGTAGACGAGGAATACATAACACTTCTCCAATCATATTACATCTTACCATGAAACGTAGAAATGAGATGCGATATCGCGTTTTAAGGAGCATTGGAAATCTATTGCTACGATACATAGACATCTGCAAACGCTATATCCTAGCGAGGAAGTGTCGCATTCACATTCATTTGAAGTGTAGACGAGGAATACATGATACTTCGCGAATCATATTATATCTTACCATGAATCATAGAAATGAGATGCGATATCGCGTTTTAAGAATCATAAGAACTCTATTGCTACGATACGTAGACATCTGCAAACGCTATTTCCTTGCAAGGAAGTGTCGCATTTACATTCATTTGAAGTGTAGACGAGTAATACATAACACTTCCCCAATCATATTATATCTTACCATGAAACATAGAAATGAGATGCGATATCGCGTTTTAAGAAGCATTGGAACTCTATTGCTTCGATACGTAGACATCTGCAAACGCTATTTCCTTGCAAGGAAGAGTCGCATTTACATTCATTTGAAGCGTAGACGAGGAATACATAACACTTCTCCAATCATATTATATCTTACCATGAAACATAGAAATGAGGTGCGATATCGCGTTTTAAGAAGCATTGGAAATCTATTGCTACGATACGTAGACATCTGCAAACGCTATTTCCTTGCAAGGAGGTGTCGCATTTACATTCATTTGATGTGTAGAAGAGGAATACATAACACATCGCAAATCATATTATACCTTATCATGAAACATAGAAATGAGGAGCGATATGTCGTTTTAAGAAGCATTAGAAATCTATCCCTACGATACGTAGACATCTGCAAACGCTTTTTCCTTGCATGGAAGTGTCGCATTTACATTCATTTGAAGTGTAGAACAGGAATCCATAACACTTCGCAAATCATATTATATCTTACCATGAAACATGGAAATGAGATGCGATATCGCGTTTTAAGAAGCATTAGGACTCTATTGCTACGATACGTAGACATCTGCAAACGCTATTTCCTTGCAAGGAAGTGTCGCATTTACATTCACTTGAAGTGTAGACGAGGAATACATAACACTTCGTAATGAATATTACATCTTATCATGAAACATAGAAATGAGATGCGATATCACGATCTAAGAAGCATTAGAACACCATCCCTACGATACGTAGACATCTGCAAACGCTATTTCCTAGCAAGGATGTGTCGCATTTACATTCATTTGAAGTGTAGGCGAGGACTACATAACACTTCGCAAATCATATTCTATCTTACCATGAAACATAGAAATGAGATGCGATATAGCGTTTAAAGAAGCATTTGAACTCTATTGCTTCGATACGTGGACATTTGCAAACGCTACTTCCTAGCAAGGAAGTGTCGCATTTACATCCATTTGAATCGTAGACGAGGAATGCGTAACACTTCGCAATGAATATTATATCTTACCATGAAACATAGATATGAGATGCAATATCTCGTTTTAAGAAGCATTTGAACTCTATCGCTTCGATACGTAGACATCTGCAAACGCTATTTCCTTGCTAGGAAGTGTCGCATTTTCATTCATTTGAAGTGTAGACGAGGAATACATAACACTTCGCAAATCATGTTATATCTTACCATGAAACATAGAAATGAGATGCGATATCGCGTTTTAAGAATCATATGAACTCTATTGCTACGATACCTAGACATCTGCAAACGCTATTTCCTTGCAAGGAAGTATCGCATTTACATTCATTTGAAGTGTAGACGAGGAATACATAACACTTTGCAAATCATATTATATCTTACGATGAAACATAGAAATGAGATGCGATATCGCGTTTTAAGAATCATAAGATACGTACGCTACTATACGTAGACAGCTGCAAACGCTCTTTCCTTGCAAGGAAGTGTCGCATTAACATTCATATGAAGTGTAGACGAGGAATGCATAACACTTCGCAATGAATATTAAATCTTACCATGAAACATAGAAATGAGATGCGATATCGCGTTTTAAGAATCATATGAACTCCATTGCTACGATACGTAGACATCTGCAATCGCTATTTCCTTGCAAGGAAGTGTCGCATTTACTTTCATTTGAATCGCAGACGAGGAATGCATAACACTTCGCAATGAATATTATATGTTATCATGAAACATAGGTATGAGATGCAATATCTCGTTTTAAGAATCATAAGAACTCTATGGCTACGATACGTAGACACCTGCAAACGCTATTTCCTTGCAAGGAAGTGTGGCATTTACATTCATTTGAAGTGTAGACGGGGAATACATGACACTTCGCAAATCATATTATATCTTACCATGAAACATAGAAATGTGATGCGATATCGCGTTTTAAGAAGCATTGGAAATCTATTGCTACGTTACGCAGACATCTGCAAACGCTATATCCTAGCGAGGAAGTGTCGCAATCACATTCATTTGAAGTGTAGACGAGGAATACATAACACTTCGCAAAACATATTATATCTTACCATGAAACATAGAAATGAGATGCGATATCGCGTTTTAAGAAGTATTGGAACACTATTGCTAAGATAGGTAGACATTTGCAAACGCTATTTCCTTGCAAGGAAGTGTCGCATTTACATTCATTTGAAGTGTAGACGAGGAATGCATAACACTTCCCCAATCATATTATATCTTACCATGAAACATAGAAATGAGATGCGATATCGCGTTTTAAGAAGCATTGGATATCTTTTGCTACGATACGTAGACATCTGCAAACGCTATATCCTAGCGAGGAAGTGTCGCATTCACATTCATTTGAAGTGCAGACGAGGAATACATAACACTTCGCAAATCATATTATATATTACCATGAAACACAGAAATGAGATGCGATATCGCGTTTTAAGAATCATAAGAACTCTATTGCTACGATCCCTAGTCATCAGCAGTCGCTATTTCCTAGCAGGGAAGTGTGGCATTTACATTCATGTGAAATGTAGACGAGGAATACATGACACTTCGCAAATCATATTATATCTTAGCATGAAACATAGAAATGAGATGCGATATCGCGTTTTAAGAAGCATTAGAACTCTATCCCTACGATACGTAGACATCTGCAAACGCTATTTCCTTGCAAGGAAGTGTCGCATTTACATTCATTTGAAGTATAGAAGAGGAATACATAACACGTCGCAAATCATATTATATCTTACCATGAAACATGCAAATGAGATGCGATATCGTGTTTTAAGAGGCATTAGAACTCTATTGCTACGATAGGTAGACATCTGCAAACGCTATTTCCTAGCAAGGAAGTGTCGCATTTACATTCATTTGAAGTGTAGAAGAGGAATACATAACACTTCGCAAATCATATTATATCTTACCATGAAACATGGAAATGAGATGCGATATCGCGTTTTAAGAAGCATTAGAACTCTATTGCTACGATAGGTAGACATCTGCAAACGCTATTTCCTAGCAAGGAAGTGTCGCATTTACATTCATTTGAAGTGTAGACGAGGACTACATAACACTTCGCAAATCATATTATATCTTACCATGAAACATAGAAATGAGATGCGATATCGCTTTTTAAGAATCATAAGAACTCTATAGCTACGATACGTAGACATCTGCAAACGCTATTTCCTTCCAAGGAAGTGTCGCATTTACATTTATTTGAAGTGTAGACGAGTAATACATAACACTTCCCCAATCATATTATATCTTACCATGAAACATAGAAATGAGATGCGATATCGCGTTTTAAGAAGCATTGGAAATCTATTGCTACGATACGTAGACATTGCAAACGCTATATCCTAGCGAGGAAGTGTCGCATTTACATTCATTTGAAGTGTAGACGAGGACTACATAACACTTCGCGAATCATATTATATCTTACCATGAAACATAGAAATGAGATACGATATCGCGTTTTAAGAAGCATTGGAAATCTATTGCTACGAACGTAGACATCTCCAAACGCTATATCCTAGCGAGGAACTGTCGCATTTCATTCATTTGAAGTGTAGACGAGGACTACATAACACTTCGCGAATCATATTATATCTTACCATGAAACATAGAAATGAGATACGATATCGCGTTTTAAGAATCATAAGAACTCTATTGCTACGATACGTAGACATCTGCAAACGCTATTTCCTTGCAAGGAAGTGTCGCATTTACATTCATTAGAAGTGTAGACGAGTAATACATAACATTTCCCAATCATATTATATCTTACCATGAAACATAGAAATGAGATGCGATATCGCGTTTAAGAAGCATTGGAATTCTATTGCTACGATACGTAGACATCTGCAAACGCTATTTCTTGCAAGGAAGAGTCGCATTTACATTCATTTGAAGCGTAGACGAGGAATACATAACACTTCTCCAATCATATTATATCTTACCATGAAACATAGAAATGAGGTGCGATATCGCGTTTTAAGAAGCATTGAAATCTATTGCTACGATACGTAGACATCTGCAAACGCTATTTCCTTGCAAGGAAGTGTCGCATTTACATTCATTTGATGTGTAGAAGAGGAATACATAACACATCGCAAATCATATATACCTTATCATGAAACATAGAAATGAGGAGCGATATGTCGTTTTAAGAAGCATTAGAAATCTATCCCTACGATACGTAGACATCTGCAAACGCTATTTCCTTGCATGGAAGTGTCGCATTTACATTCATTTGAAGTGTAGAACAGGAATACATAACACTTCGCAAATCATGTTATATCTTACCATGAAACATAGAAATGAGATGCGATATCGCGTTTTAAGAATCATATGAACTCTATTGCTACGATACCTAGACATCTGCAAACGCTATTTCCTTGCAAGGAAGTATCGCATTTACATTCATTTGAAGTGTAGACGAGAATACATAACACTTTGCAAATCATATTATATCTTACGATGAAACATAGAAATGAGATGCGATATCGCGTTTTAAGAATCATAAGATACGTACGCTACGATACGTAGACAGCTGCAAACGCTCTTTCCTTGCAAGGAAGTGTCGCATTAACATTCATATGAAGTGTAGACGAGGAATGCATAACACTTCGCAATGAATATTAAATCTTACCATGAAACATAGAAATGAGATGCGATATCGCGTTTTAAGAATCATATGAACTCTATTGCTACGATACGTAGACATCTGCAATCGCTATTTCCTTGCAAGGAAGTGTCGCATTTACTTTCATTTGAATCGCAGACGAGGAATGCATACACTTCGCAATGAATATTATATGTTATCATGAAACATAGGTATGAGATGCAATATCTCGTTTTAAGAATCATAAGAACTCTATGGCTACGATACGTAGACACTGCAAACGCTATTTCCTTGCAAGGAAGTGTGGCATTTACATTCATTTGAAGTGTAGACGGGGAATACATGACACTTCGCAAATCATATTATATCTTACCATGAAACATAGAAATGTGATGCGATATCGCGTTTTAAGAAGCATTGGAAATCTATTGCTACGTTACGCAGACATCTGCAAACGCTATATCCTAGCGAGGAAGTGTCGCAATCACATTCATTTGAAGTGTAGACGAGGAATACATAACACTTCGCAAACATATTATATCTTACCATGAAACATAGAAATGAGATGCGATATCGCGTTTTAAGAAGTATTGGAACACTATTGCTAAGATAGGTAGACATTTGCAAACGCTATTTCCTTGCAAGGAAGTGTCGCATTTACATTCATTTGAAGTGTAGACGAGGAATGCATAACACTTCCCCAATCAAATTATATCTACATGAAACATAGAAATGAGATGCGATATCGCGTTTAAGAAGCATTGGATATCTTTTGCTACGATACGTAGACATCTGCAAACGCTATATCCTAGCGAGGAAGTGTCGCATTCACATTCATTTGAAGTGCAGACGAGGAATACATAACACTTCGCAAATCATATTATATATTACCATGAAACACAGAAATGAGATGCGATATCGCGTTTTAAGAATCATAAGAACTCTATTGCTACGATCCTAGTCATCAGCAGTCGCTATTTCCTAGCAGGGAAGTGTGGCATTTACATTCATGTGAAATGTAGACGAGGAATACATGACACTTCGCAAATCATATTATATCTTAGCATGAAACATAGAAATGAGATGCGATATCGCGTTTTAAGAAGCATTAGAACTCTATCCCTACGATACGTAGACATCTGCAAACGCTATTTCCTTGCAAGGAAGTGTCGGCATTTACATTCATTTGAAGTATAGAAGAGGAATACATAACACGTCGCAAATCATATTATATCTTACCATGAAACATGCAAATGAGATGCGATATCGTGTTTAAGAGGCATTAGAACTCTATTGCTACGATAGGTAGACATCTGCAAACGCTATTTCCTAGCAAGGAAGTGTCGCATTTACATTCATTTGAAGTGTAGAAGAGGAATACATAACACTTCGCAAATCATATTATATCTTACCATGAAACATGGAAATGAGATGCGATATCGCGTTTTAAGAAGCATTAGAACTCTATTGCTACGATAGGTAGACATCTGCAAACGCTATTTCCTAGCAAGGAAGTGTCGCATTTACATTCATTTGAAGTGTAGACGAGGACTACATAACACTTCGCAAATCATATTATATCTTACCATGAAACATAGAAATGAGATGCGATATCGCTTTTTAAGAATCATAAGAACTCTATAGCTACGATACGTAGACATCTGCAAACGCTATTTCCTTCCAAGGAAGTGTCGCATTTACATTTATTTGAAGTGTAGACGAGTAATACATAACACTTCCCCAATCATATTATATCTTACCATGAAACATAGAAATGAGATGCGATATCGCGTTTTAAGAAGCATTGGAAATCTATTGCTACGATACGTAGACATTTGCAAACGCTATATCCTAGCGAGGAAGTGTCGCATTTACATTCATTTGAAGTGTAGACGAGGACTACATAACACTTCGCGAATCATATTATATCTTACCATGAAACATAGAAATGAGATACGATATCGCGTTTTAAGAGCATTGGAATCTATTGCTACGATACGTAGACATCTCCAAACGCTATATCCTAGCGAGGAACTGTCGCATTTACATTCATTTGAAGTGTAGACGAGGACTACATAACACTTCGCGAATCATATTATATCTTACCATGAAACATAGAAATGAGATACGATATCGCGTTTTAAGGAATCATAAGAACTCTATTGCTACGATACGTAGACATCTGCAAACGCTATTTCCTTGCAAGGAAGTGTCGCATTTACATTCATTAGAAGCGTAGACGAGTAATACATAACATTTCCCCAATCATATTATATCTTACCATGAAACATAGAAATGAGATGCGATATCGCGTTTTAAGAAGCATTGGAATTCTATTGCTACGATACGTAGACATCTGCAAACGCTATTTCCTTGCAAGGAAGAGTCGCATTTACATTCATTTGAAGCGTAGACGAGAATACATAACACTTCTCCAATCATATTATATCTTACCATGAAACATAGAAATGAGGTGCGATATCGCGTTTTAAGAAGCATTGGAAATCTATTGCTACGATACGTAGACATCTGCAAACGCTATTTTCCTTGCAAGGAAGTGTCGCATTTACATTTCATTTGATGTGTAGAAGAGGAATACATAACACATCGCAAATCATATTATACCTATCATGAAACATAGAAATGAGGAGCGATATGTCGTTTTAAGAAGCATTAGAAATCTATCCCTACGATACGTAGACATCTGCAAACGCTATTTCCTTGCATGGAAGTGTCGCATTTACATTCAATTTGAAGTGTAGAACAGGAATACATAACACTTCGCAAATCATATTATATCTTACCATGAAACATGGAAATGAGATGCGATATCGCGTTTTAAGAAGCATTAGGACTCTATTGCTACGATACGTAGACATCTGCAAACGCTATTCCTTGCAAGAAGTGTCGCATTTACATTCACTTGAAGTGTAGACGAGGAATACATAACACTTCGTAATGAATATTACATCTTATCATGAAACATAGAATGAGATGCCGATATCACGATCTAAGAAGCATTAGAACACCATCCCTACGATACGTAGACATCTGCAAACGCTATTTCCTAGCAAGGATGTGTCGCATTTACATTCATTTGAAGTGTAGGCGAGGACTACATAACACTTCGCAAATCATATTCCTATCTTACCATGAAACATAGAAATGAGATGCGATATAGCGTTTAAAGAAGCATTTGAACTCTATTGCTTCGATACGTGGACATTTGCAAACGCTACTTCCTAGCAAGGAAGTGTCGCATTTACATCCATTTGAATCGTAGACGAGGAATGCGTAACACTTCGCAATGAATATTATATCTTACCATGAAACATAGATATGAGATGCAATATCTCGTTTTAAGAAGCATTTGAACTCTATCGCTTCGATACGTAGACATCTGCAAACGCTATTTCCTTGCTAGGAAGTGTCGCATTTTCATTCATTTGAAGTGTAGACGAGGAATACATAACACTTCGCAAATCATGTTATATCTTACCATGAAACATAGAAATGAGATGCGATATCGCGTTTTAAGAATCATATGAACTCTATTGCTACGATACCTAGACATCTGCAAACGCTATTTCCTTGCAAGGAAGTATCGCATTTACATTCATTTGAAGTGTAGACGAGGAATACATAACACTTTGCAAATCATATTATATCTTACGATGAAACATAGAAATGAGATGCGATATCGCGTTTTAAGATCATAAGAACTCCATTGCTACGATACGTAGACAGCTGCAAAC